>NC_037668.1:10597861-10629823 GCF_003255815.1 Theropithecus gelada | reverse complement strand
CTTTTTTTTCAAGATTTTTAGTTTCTTTGCGCTGGGTACGTAATTCCTCCTTTAGCTCTGAGAAATTTGATGGACTGAAGCCTTCTTCTCTCATCTCGTCAAAGTCATTCTCCGTCCAGCTTTGATCCGTAATTTGTGGTTTTAGTAAGACCAGTCTCTCTCTGCTTTGTTTCTATTCCTCATTTGTGACTCTCTGAAGCTTTTGATTGACAGTCTATCAAGTCCTAAAATACTATGTAAGATTCAGTCTTGTCATAAAGAGTTTTTGAACTTACCTTTTTAGCTTCTTGTCCCATGCAGCTTCTAAATATAGCAGTTATTTTGAGTCTCCAACTCTGATGGGATTTTATCTTCTAAGTCCTAGAGGTGACAGAGAGTTTACTCTGATTTTTGAAAGTTTTCAGCCCAGCCTAGCCCCCTCTGCATCCTTAGAACTCAGCAAATATACTGTTGGAAAAAGTGGCTATGCATTTCGATCGTTTAAATTCCTATCTAAAGTTTCATTGTTTTCTTTTTCCCTCAGTAGAGTTGCTGAGCTGATGCTAAGCCGTATTTTCCATTCTCACTTGAAAATGGTATTACTCCCTTAAAGAAGAACATGGCATGTGATTGTCATCTCACCTAGAAATTGCTGTCTGGGATTTTATTTCAACTACTTTTTGTTGCTTTCATGTCTCCTTGATTTCAAAAAAATTGATTTTTATAAGTAATCTTTTCTAGTTCCTGTACTGGGAGTATTGATCTGATAGTGTCAACTATATCCTTTCCACAAGCAGAAGGCTATTTGGTTGTGTTTTTAACATCTTATTTCATGTATTTTTTTCTGTCATTATACTTTCTCTTTGTTGCTTTTTTTTTTTATCCTTTCCTATGTTTATTGATTTGACCTGCTTGTTTGGAACACATAGACATAATCTATTTTCATTCTTTAATGGTTAACTTTAAATTTTTGACGTCTACTCATCGGTTAAGAAAACCTGAGGTTAACCTTAAATGTTTAATTAATTAATTTTGAAAACATTAATAATTATTTGTGACAGTTGATTCTAACTTCTGTCAAAAGCTTGGCTTAGTCATTTGTTTTTTAGGGATTGGATCTTGCCATGTTGTCTAGGCTGGCAAATCCTCCCTCCTCAGCTTCCCAGGTAACTGGTTTTATAGGCAAAGAACACTGGGCATGGCTTAGTTTAGTAACTTCTTACTTATTATTTTTTCTGCCATCTTATTTCATCCTTCTGGTTCAATTTAATTATTTCTGATATAGATTTTTAATAGTTTATTCAGTGAGAGGTAGTAAGTTATAAAAATATATTGTCTTCATCCAAAATATTCCTTATTTCACCCTCATTCTTGAATACTGGTTTGTCTGTTTACAGATGTCTAGGTTGTCAATTATTTTCTTTTTGCCTTTTGAGAAGAGAGTATTCTAAGTCATCTGTCCTTCCTTTTCACTATTTTGAGAAAAATCAGTCCTCTATTTTTCATCTATTGAAATGTCTTTTGTTAGGCTATTTTTTCTTTATCCTCATAATGTTCTTAAAATTTTATTCCAGAACACTGGTATTCTATTAAAATAGACTTTCATTACAATATACTTAACTGTCGATTTATTTTATTTTATTATTTTGTCTTTGACTCACACACTTCTTCAATCTGAGAACTCACAGATTTCTTCAATTCTGGAAAATCCTTATCAATGATATGGAAATTCCCCTCTGCCATTATCCATAATCTCTCCTTCTGAAATGCTTATCAGATGCATATCTGATTTTTTCATTTTACTCTCTACATCTCTTAACCTGTCTTTGATATTTTTCTACCCCTATCTCTCCATACTGTGTTCTACGTGACTTCTTCACATGTATATTTAAAGTCTGTTACTTTTTTCTTACACTGTGCCTCATCTGAGTTCAATAAGTACTTACTGTTATTGTTTTTATTTTCTATGTATGACCTATAAAATGAGGAGAGTTGATTAAATATTGCTGTTATCCTTTTTGGCCCTTATACACAAACATTCAAAATTGACTAGATTTTTCTAATTTTTTTCTGAGTAGAGGATCAGTCTCTCATATAATTTTCATTTCAAGGCTAGATAATTCTACAGCTGTCAAATTCTCATAAATAATCTATAGGGCATTAGAAGATCTTTATGTAATACTGAGTCTTGTCCCATAAAAGGAAGACCTTTGAAAACTGTATAGTTCAATTTTTAGAATTCAGGAAGATAGGTTTCAACTGAGGAGTAGAATAAATAAGGAGAAAAGAAATTGTCCATCAGAGAATGCAGAGTTATGCTGACCAATGTCTAGCCTAAGAAATCTGAATCTTTAAGCCAGAGAAAGCAAAGGAGGGGCTTAAGGACTCCAGTCTAGGTATTAGATTAATTTAAATGCTATTGTATCCCCAGCACTTGGTCTTAATTGTCTCCTCTTGAACACTCAATACCTGCATTCATGTTGCCTGGCCTCAGGGACACAAAGCAGTCCACTCTCCCCACTGAAAGGAAATGAAAAATCAGCTGATGCTAAACAGATCTCCTTCAGCAACTACAGCCATCTAAGCACTGTACCCTGCAGAGTGATTAATGATTTTTCTTTGCCTTTACATTTCAGAGCAATGTGGTTCAGTAAAGAAAGGAGAAAAATAGAATGAAGAAGGAGTTTGAGAAAGTGAGAAGACAGAGATGTAAAAGTAAAAAAGAAGAAACTATATGAGAGGAGAGGGAAGAAAGTGATTGCTCAATAGAAACTAGAGAATTGACCAGAACTGTAATTTTCTTCTCATCTGTAGAGAAGACATTCTCCTCCATCATAAGAATGTCAAGTTACTTAGGTCTATCCTATTTAAATCTACTGAATCATTCTACTGAAAAATGTAAAGAGAAAGGAAAGCAGAGCTTCTGTATCCCCCCATAAAACTTGTTTTTAGGTCATCTATTTCCAACCTCAAAATGAAATGAAGCTTCATGATTACTCTCTACAACTGCACCTTAATGGTTGTACTTTAATAGTTTAAATACATTGAGAGGGGCAAATAGTTGAAATAAATTATATTTGGCACGTTGATACCCTTTCTTCCTCTCTTCTTCATCCAGGCTGCCTATTTCTTATTAATGAATTTTTTTTTTTTTTTTTTTTTTGTATAAGGGATATGAGGTTGCAACATCTGTCATCTCATTTATTGCCACAGTTGATTTTCCAGATCTGACTGCCTAGGCCAGTGTCTGCTTTACCCTTCACTTCCCCAAGTGTGTCAAATATTTCTGCAATATAGTAAAAACTTCTGCCAAGGCCTTATACATTACAAGAACTAGTTCTTTTTCATCAGCATCAGCCTAGGCTAAAGGTACAAAAGCTGTTTCCCTTCTTCATTTTCAGTACCTACTCTGGGTTTACATGCTTCGGATTCTCAACAGCTTCCTATTAAGCTACAGATCTCTTGTTAATATGGACCCCATATACGAGGGTCTGAAGGCTGTGTCAGGGATGACTCCTGGAAAGAATTTTTCAGGGCAACTTGGCAGAAAGAAAACGGTAAGAATATTTAGAGGTATTTTGTGCAGTTAAGGTTTGAAGCAGCCAGTCCAAGAATCAAACACTTGTGCACATGAGAACAAGTAGATTTGCTTGGTTAGAATAGAAAGCAATTATAGGTCAAAGATCAGTCATAAATAAGAACAAAAATACTGGGAAACATTGGTGGACAGTCTTAAAGACCAGCATGAAGCATTTGCATTTGATTTAAGTAAAGACAACAGAAAAACTATGTAAATTTCTGAGAGCCCATTAATAGATCAAAGATGAGAGATACATTCTTAGCAGTCAAAGCATTGGAGTATAATTTGATCAAAATGTTTGAGAAACAAGACCCTTTCTACTGTGTAAAGGGCAGTCAGAAGGGGCAGGCAGCTGGCAAGAGGGATGATTTTGTAATTTTGTAATATTCTAGGTGTCATGTGATTAGAGAAGGCTCAGACTAGAATATTGACTAAAAAGTGGTAGGACAGGATGGATCCGAAAGGTATTTGAGATGAAGAATTAGAAGGATACACACTAGTCATGGGGGTGCTGGAGGAAGAAACCTGGAATACTCCAAGGTGGTGTGCCAGAAGAGTAAGATGGTGGCATGCCATTGATAGGGATGGAAAACTGGGAAGGAGTGAGGGTCCTGTCTAAGCTGCAGTATGAGTCTCCTTGTCACCTCTTTATTAATGCAGGTTTTATGACACAGGTGTAATAATTAATCCAAATGGCTAGCAGATGTGGCTATCCATCTTTGAGCATACTGGCCCCAAACAGTCTTCCAATCAGCAAATTCTCAAGTAAGGCCAAAGAAAATTAAAGAAAATAAATTCTGTTGAGATATTTATGGAGGCCACCTGGATAGAAATTTGACAGCTGAGAACTTGCCTGGATGCCAGGCAACTAAAGAAAGGTCAGAGCCCCAGAACAATAAGGCTTGGGAGGCCAAGGAACAGAAATGGAGATGGAGAAGTGTTCTGTCACATTCTATCCTTGAAAGATTAGAAATGGAATTTTACGTCGCGAGGAAAAGCATTGTTAAAGTCTTTGTATTCTCTGTATTCTCTGGAGAAACCTGACTTTTCTTCTTGATAAAGGTCCTGGTATTTTCTTAAATTGTACTCTCCATTCTGACTATATCAATCAACCAACAGGGGCTTTGTTAATACATTAGAAATTTCCTCTCCATTTCTACTACTACTTTTTGATTTATGCTCTTAAATCACCATCCCAATGTACCTCGTCTCTAACAAGCCCCCTTGCATTCATTCTCTTCCCTCTCTTGCGATAGCAATTGTTCTAAACTGCAGTTTTTAATCATATAACTTACCTGTTTGAAAATATTTAGCACTTCCTTATTGCCCACAGGATAAAATTTAATCACTATTGTTTGTTTATTAAAGTCCCTACCTAGGTTAGAGTCAATCTATCTTTCTGTTCTCATTGTATACTACCAGTACCTCTACTACATGAGTCCGCTGCTTCAGACAAACAAATTAATTCCTATCCTTCAAAGTGATTCCTGCCCAATCCCCCGCCTTCATGCCATTGCTTGCTGCTTATCCACTGCTCAAGTGACTGAAAACTCCTTTCTCTACACCTGTTCAACACTGTAATGTCACACTTTAAGGACCAACTCACAGCCTACTTTTATTTATTTGGTCATTCAACAAATATTCATTAAATTAAAATTATATGCCAGGCAATTTTGTAGGCTATAAGAACACAGTGGTGAAATTATAGGCAGAGTCACTGGACTCATGGAACTTCATTCTAAATGGGAGAATGGAGCTTCGTTCTAAATGGGAGAAATGACAGAAAATAAATAAGCCACAGAAAATAAACAAAACAAACAGATAATGAAAAGAACTATGTGAAACTGACATAGCTTCCAGTTCCTAAAGATGCAGTAAACACATTCTACCCTGTTTCTCCTACTGCATACACCTATAAAACCTGGACAGGATGCATACGGCAACAATTTAAGAACGTTGAAAAGTAAATGGCAGCAGGCATATTTGGAAAGAAGACCAGAATTATGAGTATCATGAAGTAGCAATTGGCTTATTATTTTACCCAGTACTCCAGCGTCCCCCAGACTAAACTCAATGTACTAGAAATCCTAGTGGACATCAAAGTGCAGACAGAGAGAACACCAGGGAAAACTATTTGTGACTGAAGATGTGGTGAAAGACAAATAATAATTCATGAATCGAGAACGTCGAAATCCCCCCCAATTTTTTTTCATTCTCTGATTTTTCACTTGCCACACAATCACAGAGTGGCAGTGGCAGTGGAAGGTCATAGAAACCCACAGGAGCCAAAACTCTAAGGGGAGGGAACACCCATCACCATTCAGTTGAGCTGTGGTTCCAAGAGGGTAGGGGCCCATATATTTTGCAAAGTTTTCTCTCATTGTTCTCCTTGTTCTTTGCCCCATATGTAGGTGCAGTTGTAAAAGTTTGTCATAGAATGGAAAAACTATACACCTAGCTTTCCCACAAGAGCACCAAGAAAAGAGGAGCTCTAAGGATATGGAAAGTACCAGGGAGATTTCTCAGACAGGAAATCAGAAATACAACCCCAGCAAGCTACTTATGAATTCCTGGACCCACCCCGAGACTATGCATGCATGGATCTGATCATAGCAAATACCAAAGGCTTTGTGAACTGAATTAACAGGTCTTAGATTGGGTGGTGCACATGAAGGACAGATCTGAATATTATTGCAATGGCTTTGAAAAGTGAACTGACATTGTAACAACAGCCTGTAGAGAAGGTGGGTTAAAGCAAAAAATATTAACATTCTTCATAGGATTTAAACAAGTATCATGATATTCTACTCAAATTTTCAAGAATAAAATCCAAAATTACTCAAAGTAAAAACCAGGAAAATCTGAAATTGCATGAGACAAAGATTATAGAATTATCTGACAACTGCTGGAAAGCAGTTATTATTACAAAGCTTCAGCAAGTAACTGACTACACTTCTGAAATCAATGGAATAATAAAATGTTGCAGCAAAGAAATAGAAGATGTAAAGAATACCTATGAAAATTTTAGAACTGATTAATACAGTTACTAACATTTTTTTAAAAGCTCACCGAATATGTTGAATAGCAGAATAGAGATATCAGAAAAGCCAGTGAACTTAAAGATAAATAATAAAAACTCTTCAATGTGGAAATCAGAGAGGAGAGAAAGACTGAAAAAATAAAACAATACACCCTTGCAGACCTGTGGGATGATTTTAAGAAGACCTAATATTTGTTTCATTGGAGTGCCAAATAAGACGAAAATGATACACGCTAAAAAAAAATTAAGAATACAAAAGCCAAAACCTTCTCAAATTTGGTGAAAAACACAAGGCTACTCATTGAAGGAGCTCAGTAAACTCTAAACAAAATAAACCTAAAGATATTTATACCTAGATATATCATAATCAAAAACACCAAAAATTGAACACACAACAAAATATCTTGAAAGCCGACAGAGAAACACAATTCATTAGCTTTAGGGTTACAATGATTTTAAAGGTTGAGATATTTCTCAGAAACCATGGAGCCAGAAAGAAGTGGTACATTTTTAAAATACTGAAACAAAATAACTGTTGACTCAGAAGTATATATCCAGTGAAAATATCCTTCAAGGATACAGGTGAAATAAAGATATGCACAGAAGAAGGAAAACTAAAAGAATCTGTTGCCAGCAGACAGTTTAAAACAAACATCATTAACATTATCTTATGGAGTTTTCAAGGTACATAAAAGTAATATACGAAATATCTATAGCGTACAAGTCAGAGAGGAGAGGGAATTATTTGGTAATAAGATTTTTACATTTCACAGGAAGTGACAATTTATTGACTATAAGTAGGTTGTGAAAAGTTATATATAATATATATAGTATTCCTGAGAGCAACCACTTAAAAAACAAAGAGATAAAGATATAAAGCTAGAGAGATAAAGCCTAATCTCAATAGATAAACTAAAATGGAATACTAAAAATGTGGAAATAGCCCAAAAGAAGATAGGAAAAATAGAAATCAAAAACAGAGGTTACAAGCAGAAACCACATAGTAAATGGTATACATCAATCCAAACTTATCAATAATTATATGATATAAAATGATAGTTGAAGAATCCAATACTTCCAATCCAATGTGTATTGGAAGTATCCAATAAACTATATAAATAGACAATTCTTTCTATATATAGAGAGTATTGGAAGTATCCAATATGCTATATAAAATGATAGTTGAAGAATCCAATACTGATAGAAAATCAGTAAGCATATAGAACATGGGTTAACCAACTATGGCCCATAGGCCAAATACAGCCCATAGCCTGTTTCTATAGAGCCTACAGGCTTAGAATGGTTTTTACATTTTGTAAAGTTTGCAACAACAATATAAAGAATGTATATAGCACACAAGCTTAAAAACTATACTTTCTTGCCCTTTACAGAAAATGGTCATAGGCACTTATACAGAAAAACTGAAAATACCCTCAAACAATTGGGTCTCATAACATTTATAGAACATTCCATCCTAACACAGCAGAATATGCATTTTTTAAAGAGCACATGGAACATAAACCAAAGATAAGTCATCTTCTGTCTTATAAAACACATCTTAAAAATGTAAAAGAATTCAAGTCATAGAGAGTATGCTCTCTGACAATGATGGAATTAAACTAAACATAAATTTTTATAAATAGCAGAAGAAATTTCCAACCCCTTGAAAGTCAAACATTATACTTTTAAATGACCTATGGGTCCAATAGGTAGTCTCAAAGGCACTTTGAAAATGCGCTGAACTGAATAAAATTGAAAATACAGCATATGAAAATTTGTTGGCTATAGCTAAAGCAGTGCTTAGAGGGAAACAAATAGCTCTGAAAGCTTATATTAGAAAAAAGAAAGACCTCAAATCAATAAACTATGTTTCCACCTTAAGAAACCAGAAAAAGAAGAGCAAAATAAACCCAGGGCTATCACCGTGTGGCACTGCAAAGGGACAGAGGCATAGATCAGTGGACAAGAACAGATTCACACAAATATGGCTGTTTGGTTTTTGACGAAAGTACAGAAATAAATCAAAGTGCAAAAAATAAATCAATAAAGAAAGGATGGTCTTTTAAACAAATGATTTAGAAACAACTGCACATCTAGTGTGCAGTATCTATGTAGAAAAAAAGAAAAAACTTTGGCCTTATTTCTTATCTTATGTAGAGATTAACCCAAGATGACTCATAGAGCTAAATGTAAAACCTAAAAGGAAATATAGAAGATAGTCTTCATGTCCAGAAGTTAGTTCTTAAATATAACATGAAAAGCTAATATATAAAATAAAAAATCGATAAATTGGAGTTAATCAACATGTAAAACTTTTGCTTCACAAAAGATCCTATTAAAATAGTGAAAAGACAAGCTACTAGTTAGAAGAAAATTAGAAGAAAAATTAGTTAGAAGAAAAATTCACAAGTCACACATTTGAAAAGCAGAACTTGCATCCAGAATATACATAAAGGCACTTCAACACTCAACCTCAACACTTGTACTGATCTGTAAGTGAAATGGCCTAGGCTCTACAGGCCAGGGCTACATCATTTAACTGGATATTGGCCAAATGAAACAAAATAGTCCACATTTTCTAGAAGGGAAAGTGAGGGGAGTTATCAAAATCTTTGGGAAAAGGGGAACACATGTAGCAAAAAGAACATGTTCTAACTTGGCTGTAACTTTAATAGTCACAGTAAAAAAAGAAAAAGAAAGAAAGAAACAATCTGATTAAAACAGGGACGAATGACTGGTACATACCTTTCAACAAACAGAATATATGGACGGCAATAATTACATACATAAAAAGATATCCAACATCATTAGCTGTCTGGGAGATGCAAATTAAAGCCGTTAGATACCACTATCCATCAATTAGAATGGCTGATTTTTTTTTTAATCCTGAACACTGACAATACCAAATTGTGGTGAGAATGTAGGGCAATTGAAACTCTCATACATTGCTGACAGGAATGCAGTATTGTACGGCCACGCTGGAAAACAGCTTGGAAAATTCCTGGCCTTGGCAACCACTGATCTGTCCTCCATAACTAGTAGTTCTGTCTTTTGAGAATGTCATACAAATGAAATAATATAGTATGTAATGTTTCGAAATTGGCTTATTTTTTACTCAACCTAATGCCTTCGAGTTTCAAGCAAGTTGCCCCATATATCAGTAGTTTGTTCCTTCTACTACATGTAAGTTCTTCTTTTCAAATGTGTGATTTGTGAATTTTTCTTCTAAACAGTAGCTTGTCTTGTAACAAGTAGCTTGGCTTTTACATAATGTAAGTGGTACAACTCCTTGAAAAGACCATGTCTTTCTAGAAGGTAAGTCCTTGCCTTTCATGAATAAGAACAAATTTACTATTTTACTCCTTTCTTCCTTCCTGTTCAGTGTTCTTGCTTAGTTAAAAGGGTTAAAAGAGCTCAGTTTAGAATCTGCCTAATGATTTAAGAAATACAGTTACCTTTGCATTTTGAAAAGCAAGAAAGACTTTGTTTCTCCCTTGACATGCATGTAAATAGCTTTAAGACAGTAAAATATCCTAGGAGGAAAAAAGGGTGGAAGAAAATATGGACAAATGATTGTACCTGCATTTGAGTACAAACATAAAGGATGGAGTGATAGATATCCCCATAGAGGTGTTCATATGGGAATCTCCTTCTCCATTTGGTGATGCTTGGGTAGTAACTCAGAAAGCCAGAGCTAAAAGGGATCTTATGAGCACAACCTTTTCCTTTTAGAAATGAAAAAACTGAGGTCAAGAATGGGAACTTGGTCAGGGTCACATAGCCTATTAGTAGTAAAACCATATGGGAACCCAGATATCTTTACCTGACATCTGTTGCTTTTTCCCTGATCTACCTTATTGCACATTTCAAAGAAGCCAGCAAAATATCTCCCTGCAAAGAATTTAGCTGTCTGAACTTGGAATCAAGTTTGCGTTAGTTTCCTTGTTCCTGTTCTCTACCCTGCTTAGAGGCTTTGGTGGTCTTTTTCCTATTAATTTTATTTTGTTAAGTCTTCAATTATCCTGTAAGTCTCCAAGCCTTGGCCTGGCCTGACTTATCACACGGATTACCATGCACTGGCAATTTGCCCCTACTCAGCAGTCTCTGCCTTCTGAAACATGTCTTCCTGCCAATCCCAATGCAAACCATCTTTCCTACTTTTGTCTTACCTTTGAGCATCTGCTATTATTTACCACTTACTCATCTGGCTATTTGTCTACTTCAAAATGCATTTCAGAACTAATGTATCTCACATTGATCTATAAATGAAATGGCCTAGGCTCTACAGGCCAGGGATACATTATTTAACTGGATTTTGGCCAAATAAAACAGAATAGTCCACAGTCTCTTGAATATCCAGAGTAGAATTTAAAGGAGACTCTGAGGCTTTCCAGGACAAAAAAGCCTGCAAAAATTGCATGTTGGATGTATGCCAAAACCAAGGCAGCCTAACAGGCTTCGCAAACTCCAAAATACCTACAAAGAGCTTCCCCAAATGTATTTGGAGAAAGAAGACAGGTAGGATAGCTATGATGATGCTCAGGAATAAAAACAAAGGGACAAGACAGCTGTATGACATTTTATCTTGATATTTATTGAGAAAGTTGTTTTTAGCAAAATTTTCACTCCCAAGTTATTTTCTGAAACGGCCATCCCCAGTATCATTAGGTCGGCCTTTCCACTTCCGTGATCCCTGCTGAGACCCCACCCCCACCCCAGAGCATACAATAATGGACAGAGAGTGGGCACGTAGCCCTGTCACCAAAAAAGTCATATCTGGAATCAAGAAACAGAATGCAAAGTTGGGAAAGGAAAAATAATAAACCCCAAATGCAGTGTAGTAAAAAGAATGTCCAAATGATGAATTTTGTTTTAGTATCTCTTTAAAATTCACTGGATCAATTCAAATATCTATTTACCACAATATACTATTAACAGTTTGAAAAGAGCTATTAATTACCTCATTTGATTCTTATTTTATATATACTTGTTTAGCAAGGACTGGGATTGTAAACATGCCAAATGGATTTCCACTGAGCACTGTGTCGACCTTCTTGCTTATAATTCCCGTGTTAGGAGAAAGCTTCACACTGAGCATCAAAAAAAAAAAAAACAAAAAAACAAAAAAACAAACAGAACCCCACTGGCAGGTTCCACTTCGATTTGAAAGAGTTAATGTCGTTTTGTTAAAATAATCAGCAACATTAGGGCCATATAGAGTATTGATAGAGGGTGGGGGTTGGAAGAGACGAAGTACCGCCTTAGAGGGTTCAAAGAGGGGGAACTTATTGGAAAAGCCATCAGCCATGCTTTGTTTCGGTTATTTCCCACTGGGAGGGTGCAAATTACTCGGCTTCGTCCTCTTGACCTACCCTGCCTCTTTTGGCTTTTCCTAAATCTAGTCAGAAACTATGTGATTATTACTACTTTCAACCTCCCCAGATTTTCATATTTCTCATTCATTATTGTTATTTATTTATTTGTTTATTTATTTATTTATTTTGAGATGGAATCTCACTGTGTTGCCTAGGCTGGAGTGCAGTCGTGCGATTTCAGCTCACTGCAACCTCTGCCTCCTGAGTTCAAGTGATTCTCCTGCCTCAGCTTCCCCAGTAGCTGGGATTACAGGCACGTGCCACCACACCTGGCTCATTTTTTTGTATTTTTAGTAGAGATGAGGTTTCCCCATATCGGCCAGGCTGGTCTCAAACTCCTGACCTCAGGTGATCTGCCAGCCTCAGCCCTCAAAATGCTGGGATTACAGGCGTGAGCCACCGTGCCTGGCCTTTATTGTATTTTTAATCATTATTTCTCTTTTCACATGTATTCATGTTTGTGAGTGTAAGCTTAAAAGAATTCCTTTACTATCATTATATGGATATTTCAGGTGCATAGATAAAAATGGGGAAATTCTGATAAGCTGATCCCCACCACCATGTGGTGGTTATAGCCACCAACAATGTGAAGCTGACTCTGTCATGTTTTATCAGTAAAACTTTGATTTGAAAACTGTAGTTTCCAATTGTCCTCTTCATGTCTATAAACATTTTAACAAAACTGTAGAAAATATAAAATGAAAGATTGTTGATATCTTGTCCAAATACAAACTAGACATTGCTTATCCATCCACATATTTGACAGTGCAAATCTAAATTCTGGTCAATTCAATACAGTCGATAAACTTCCTTCTACAGATTATGAAAAGATCTTATGTACTAAACGCCCTACATACACCTTCTACACAACATTTCTAAAATGAGGTATGATTTATTTACCTGTGATATTGAAACTTTTGTAATAAAACATTTTGGTTACTATTCAGTTTACTTAAAGTATGTAGAAGCACTTACTGAGATTTTTTTACTTGATAGCCTTCTTAGACATGTACATTCAAGATGGCCATCAGCGCTGACAGCCGTAGAAAAGATGTTAACATGTTGGCCTGGAGTAAAAGCATATTTCAAATTGTGGGATAAGAATAGTACTCTTCTCGCCAGGCGCGGTGGCTCAAGCCTGTAATCCCAGCACTTTGGGAGGCCGAGACAGGCGGATCACGAGGTCAGGAGATCGAGACCATCCTGGCTAACACGGTGAAACCCCGTCTCTACTAAAAAATACAAAAAAAAAAAACTAGCCGGGCGAAGTGGTGGGCGCCTGTAGTCCCGGCTACTCGGGAGGCTGAGGCAGGAGAATGGCGGGAACCCGGGAGGCGGAGCTTGCAGTGAGCTGAGATCCGGCCACAGCACTCCAGCCTGGGTGACAGAGCGAGACTCCGTCTCAAAAAAAAAATAAAAATAAAAATAAGAATAGTACTCTTCTCTAACTTATAAATATATTGAGGATGAGTATGGAGACAATAATTACAGTAAAGCAGAAGTTTATATGCTATTTTTCCAAAACTGTTTGATCTTTGAAGAGCCCATGAGGATCCTACATAAGGATGAACTAACTATATATGAGTTATTTAATGTTATGCAGGTTTTGGCAAAAGCTCATACTGAAAGAAAAAGACTTTTTTGGGTGGTGGAGAATAAAGCAGATTTAGAAGATGGATGGATGGAAGGAAGGAAGGAAGGAAGGAAGGAAGGAAGGAAGGAAGGAAGGAAGCAAGCAAGCGAGGGAGGGACGGAAGGAGGGAGGGAGGGACGGAAGGAGGTAGAAAGGAGGAAAGGAAGGGAGGGAGGGAGGGAGAGAGGAAGGAAGGAAGGGAAGGAGGGAGGGAGGGACCAGAAAAGGACAATAAAGTTAAATACAACTTCTTAATTTCTTTGCTAAAATTGTAGCTTATTTTGAATCCAGCTTAAATTTAATAAGTTCAAATAATCTCTATACTTTAAAACAATTTTATCTGAGAAAAGTTTAACTTATGATGATATGTAATGTGCTTTGGAGTGTTTAGAAATGATCACCCTTTTGGATGCAAATAGTGTATTAGTTTTCTGTTGCTCCATAACATATTACCACAAACTTAGCAGCTTAAAAAAACCACTCCCCATTTTTTTTTTAAGACAGTGTCTCATTCTGTTGCCCAGATTGGAGTTCAGTGGCACCATCTCGACTCACAGCAACCTCCACCTCCCAGGCTCAAGCAATTCTTCTGCCTCTGCCTCCTGACTAGCTGGGATTACAGGTGCACGCCACTACTGCCCAGCTAATTTTTGTATTTTTAGTAGCAACAGGGTTTCACCATGTTGGCCAGGCTGGTCTTGAACTCCTGACCTCAAATGATCCAACTGCCTTGGCTTCCCAAAGTGCTGGGATTACAGGCACGAGCCACCATGCCCGACCCAAAAATACTCATTTCTTGTCTCACAGTTCTGTAGATCAGAAGTTCAATCATTTTGTTACTGGGTTCTCTGCTCAAGATCAACAAGTCGGAAATCAGGGTCTCAGCCACTCATGATCCTCATCTAAGCTCACAGGTCTCTGCTTTCTCTGTGGCCCTTGTGTGGGGACCCCTCCCAGCTTCTAGGAGCTGTCTGTTGTCCCCTGCCCATGGGGCCCTCTCTGCAACGTAAGAATTTTCTTCTCTATGGCCAGTAAGAGAGTGTCTCTTGCTTTAAATCTCTTCCTACTGGAAAGCCCCACTTTTTCAAGGAGACCGATTAAATCAGGCCCACCAAGGACAATTTTCCTTTTGATAATTCAAAGTCAACTGAATTTAGATTTCATGTTTTAAAAATTTTATTTATATACTTTTTATTATACTTTAAGTTCTAGGGTACATGTGCATAACGTGCAGGTTTGTTACATATGTATACATGTGCCATGTTGGTGTGCTGCACCCATTAACTCGTCATTTACATTAGATATTTCTCCTAATGCTATCCCTCCCCACGACAGGCCCTGGTGTGTAATGTTCCCTACGCTGTGTCCAAGTGTTCTCATTGTTCAGTTTCCACCTATGAGTGAGAACATGAGCTCTCATTGTTCAATTCCCACCTATCAGTGAGAAATTAAAATCTGAAAAATCCTCTCATCTTTGTCATATAGCATAATTTAATCATAGGATTGAATTGTATCATATTCAGTCACACAGTCAAGGTGAGGGAACCATACATGGCATGTACACCAGGGGACAGAAGTCATGGGACTCATAAATGGACTGTAGGATGGACTTAGAGATACAAAGGACCTGATTGACAAACTGTTGGTCTACCAAAACAACCCTGTGGATACAGAATGAATACATATTTTTGAAGAGATGGAACCTAATTCTTCCAAGTATAAAAACTACGTTGCTGGTAAAGAAAATCCTAAGTATTCCATTTTAAAGGTATTCATGTTGAGAGAATATTTAGTTTGATGTCATCACATAGACTGACACCACCAGTCAGTGTCATGTGGGCTTGATAAGCGCAGAGCTACAAGTCAAAGCAAATTCCACATTTGAGTGTATTTAATTTTATCACCACATAAAAGAAAAAAGACTGTCCTAAAGTCTGAAGGCAGTTCAAATAAATATTATCAGAAAAGAAAACATAAAGAGTAAAGGGCATAATAAACTATGATATTAAAAAATAAAGTGATCATTAACTCCAGAGAAAAGCAAAAGGGGTAAGAGAATGGAAATAAAACCACGGTCATATTCTTAGTTTACGTGTGAATAATATTTAAATGGTCATAATAACAAACAATAAGCTATCCTAAGAGAATTGGAGAGAGCAAATGTATTCATGTAAGGAAGGAAGATGTAAGAAACGCTAAATCCTTATTTTCCATTGTGAAAAGTCAGTAGAAGATATTTTTAAAAATTGAAAAATCAATAAATGGCAGTATAATGATGTTAACTAGAAATCTGGAGATAAATATAAGTGTCAGTTGAAAGACTTGAAAGGAGTTGCCACTGGAAGTAGTATACTGGGAGGTGAAGGCACAAGAATCCTCTTTTATAAGTCTAGTGGTGCTATTTGATTTTTTTTGAAAGAATGCACACTGGTAGGATAAAAAACTAAAGAGTCTCTTTAGAGACATAGAGGCAGAAATAGGGCATTTTTGGAAAGGGCAGGAATATCTACCAGGATATACATTATCTCATTTAATGTTCAGTTCACTATGTGAGACGCAATAATTCTTACTGAAGAAATCAAAATTCCAAATGAATTATTATAGTGGCCAAATTCACACAATTATTAAGTGACAGAGACAGGTTTCAAATCCAGGCCTTTAAAGTCGTGACTCTTAAGTAGAAGGATGAATGAAATATTAACAGGGAAATCTGACATTTTTAGATGAAACGTGAGAACATTAATGGGATCTGAACATGTGGGAACATGAAGAAAGAAGATTCCAAGCATAGAGAAATAGCTTTTAGAAGAAACAGAGCTGAAAATTATGGAACACTTATGGGCCTTACCTATTTGACTAAAAGGGTGGGAGATGAAATCGAAGGCCAGGAACAGAATTTCTTGAAATGTTTATTTGTCATTTTAGGCAAAATTAAATCTTTTATGTTTTAAATTGTAATGTGTTTCCCGATCATTCTTTTTCCAAATTCATCCTCATTTTAGTACAAAGCTGGACACATGTAGTACTAATTATACTTGCCTAGAGGGAAACAGAAACAAAAGTATTCACATCTAACATTGGCATATATACATCACAAATATATACATATAACATGTACTAGTTCACAAACAAGTTCACATTTGTCTCATTTGATTATCCCAACAAACCTCAAAGTGGGAGATCAATTATTATTATACTTATTTCACAGAAGACAAAGTGCTACTGAAGTTAATATAGTTGCCCTAGGTTATTCAGTTGGTAAAAGCACAGCTACGACTTGAATCAGGTCTTTTGATCCCCACTTACAGTGTCTTATCTATTACCACACACTATTTTCTCCTCTACATCCCTTTATAGGGTTCTATTTGCTTGCCCGACACCACCAAGTAAGCCAAAAAAGAGAAACAATACATTACTGTTGGGCAAGGTGGGGCAGCTCAGAACACTGATTCAGTAGTTCTATTACCAAGCCTGTTGTTATTTGATCAGTCTAAAGCCAGAACAATGGCATAGATACAAAATAGCTATTCAAATTAGTGTTTTTAAAATTCAGCAAAATTCAGACCAAGCAACTGGAAAATTGTATTTTGCAACTGCCAAATATCTACTCAAGACTGAACATCTGCATGAACATTCAATAATCCAGATGTTTTCAAATGGCTAGACATTTGGCGAGATGATTGCTAAATACATAATTGACTGGATATTTCATAAACATCCACATATTTTAAACTTCAAATGTATTCTTTAGGTAACTGTGGATGTGTCATCTCCTTCCATTTTTCCACCTGTAATATTCGACTGCTCTCATAAGACACTTAAGTTTGGTCAGGTTCATTGAGAACCTGCATAGCTTTAGATATGAGAAGTATTAATTTTCCATGTAGATATTCTTATGGCCAAAATAATGTTACCATCATGAGATAAGTTATGAATAATCCTAAAATTTAATTTGAAGTTAATACTGGCCCACCCACTGGAACATGGCAGCTGAGATTTTTTTTTCTGTTTCTCCTGTTTCAAGTACTACCCACTTTTTGCCTTGCAAATAATTCTGTATTATCTTCTATAATAGATCTTGTCGTCTACCTTTAGTAATATCAAAGCACCACAGAAAGAGGAAAACAGATAAACAACACATCAAGTAATATTCTTCACTGGCCTCTGCCTAATTCCTGCCTTTTACAGGAGAACATCAATTTCCAGCTCTCTTATTAAGTTCCTTTAAGGAGTTTCTTGGCCTAAAGTCAGTTAATTAATTAACTGATTCTTTCATAGAAGACTGAGTGCCAATAAATGAAACATTGTGCAAGATGTTGTAGTGGTCAAAAATAAGCAGAATATTATAATGCTATGGACTTTATAATCTCCTATACTTATTAATTCAACATTGATAATAGCATGGCAAGATTGATAGTGTAACACCTATTTTATCATTAAGCCACTGTAGCTCAGAGAGGTTAAGTAACTTGCTAAAGAGAAGGATCTGCAACTCAGACCTTACTACAAATCCAATGGTCTTTTTTCAGTAGGTGAGGTTTTCCAATATTGTGCTTGGTTAAAAACTCTGGGTCTGGAGGTGTTAATTAGGTGTCTTGTGAAAAGGATGTTTCTTCGTAAAATACTTCCTATAAATGAGTTTAACTTTGCTTAAGAGCATTTCCAAAACTTATTTGGTCATGAAAGTCTTTGCCAAGGCCGGGCATGGTGGTTCACACCTGTAATCCCAGCACTTTGGGAGGCCGAGGCGGGCGGATCATCTAGGGTCGGGAGTTCGAGACCAACCTGACCAACATGGAGAAAACCCATCTCTACTAAAAATACAAAAATAGCCTGGCATGGTGGCACATGCCTGTAATCCCAGCCACTCAGGAAGTTTGAGGCAGGAGAATCGCCTGAATCTGGGCGGATGTTGAAGTGAGCCGAGATCGCGCCATTGCACTCCAGCCTGGGCAACAAGAGCAAAACTCCATCTGGAAAAAAAAAAAAAAAAAAAAAGAAAAGAAAAAAATAAAGTCTTTGCCAAAACACGTATTAAGTTCCTTTAGAATGAGCATTCTATATAACACTTGTTTGAGCGTTCTACAGTTTGGGAAATGCTACACTAGCTACTGCAGACTTGGTCTCAAATAGAAGCTTATAATCATCACTGTCAGGAAATCCTATTTCATTTCCTTTTAGAAATGTTTTTCTGACCACCTTGTCGTCAGCTAAGCCAGGTACTCCCGTATTATTTACTTGATATGCCTCTGTAATCTAGCATTTTCTTCTTCTTTCTTATTATCTTCCTAAGCGTTAACTAAGCCTGTCTCCTTTATCCCATGCTCTCACTGACTCAGATTTTTGGTTTCCGTTAACGTACTTCATTTTTCTGAGATACTGTCTTCTTCCTTTTCTAGCCCTTGCTACTCACAAGTGTGGGCTGAGAGCCAGTAACACTGGCATCACGTGGGAGCTTGCTAGGCATCCAGGATCTGAGTCCCCCTCAGACCTACTGAATCAGAATATACTTTTTGACAGGATTCCCAGGTAATACTAAGAACATGAAGGTTTGTAAAACCCTTCTCTATCACAGTAGTGAATCCTTCCTGTGGTTCTTTATCAGCTATATCTTCAAAGCAATGAAAAGATTATTTCATTAATAATGAAAAATGTGAGGAATAAGTTTCATGCTGAGGAGAAGTTATATATAGTTTATTAAACATGCACATTTACACACATACATCTACAACCAAAATTATGTCACCCTGTGGCTACACATTTTTCAAGGGATCCCCATAGTAGTTATAATACAATCTAAACTGCATGGTGTAAAAGTTCTTCATAACCTGATCCTGCTTAGCCCAAGCAGGATCAGCACCATCTTTCCCCCAAATCCCCCTGTTATTTATGTTCCAGCCATTCCGAACTACTGGAATTTGTTCAACAGTCTGTGTTTTTTCCTTTTGTTTCTGGTATTTTGTCTATTTGGCCTCTTCTGCCTAGTATGGTTTCCCATTCCTCTTCATTTGACCTGTACCTACTTCTCTTTTAGATTTTATCTTAGGTGACAATGCCTCTGGGAAATATGTCATGGCCCTCTAAGGATCCCCTCCACCACCACATGCACCCTATGGATTTATTTATTTCCTTAATAAATATTAAGTGTCCATCATGTACCTCTATCACAGTGCTACCTCTATCATAGCACTTAATGTATTAAAATTGTTTGATTAATTCCCTGTAAAGATCAGCAATTCTTTGAAGACAGAAATACTTTCAATCATTTAATAAGTATTTATTAAGCACTTCAACTACACATTTTATAAATGGTACCAGATACTGAGGATGTAAAGTCCTTTGATGTGAAAGTTCTTTATTAAAGGAGTGAAGGATTCAATTGATATCCTCAGTGTGGTCTCTATGGGATATGATAGCCTTCATTCCAGCCTTTTTTGCAACAGCCTCAGTTCAAAATTTTCTCTCCTATATCCCCCGAATTTTTATTGATTTTTAGTTTTAAAAATATGGCTATTATAATAATCAAACTCCGTATTCTGGTCTTAAAAATTAAACAAAGACTTAAAGCCTGAGTGCGTGTATTATGGGAGTGATTATATATGACAAGAAGGAACACAGAGTATAGCAAAAAGGAATATGGCCCTGGAGCTAGACTGCCTTGGTACAAATCAGCATTCTAATGCTTACCTGTTTGTCTTTAGAAAGGTTATTTCAACTTTCTAGGACTTCACTTGCTCATTTGTAAAGTAAGAATTATAATAGTGCCTAATTTAAAGAGTCATTGGTTGAATTAAATAAAAAAATACACAGAGCACTTAGCACAGTGACTGGAATAACTAAATGCTCAATAAATGTTTACTACTACTACTGTTTGTACCTGGGATTTGTATTTCAAAGCAATATTGTACCACCACAAAAAGGTATTGCTACTGGTAAAAAACGGGGTTTCTGGTCATTTATTGGTATTAGCAATTTACACTCTTTCCTTTTCCAACAAAGCAAAAGGAAACAAGAGCCTTTCCTAGTTGTATTTCATTTAGTTTACCCAAAGAATTCTCAGACCAGCTGAAACAAATTGAGGACAGTCAACTGAATGGTTTTAAGGAAACTGCAATTACTGCACAGACCGTAGGAAATTCTAAAAAATTGTGGAGAAGTACAGACATAAAAGAATCTCATTGGACACTCAAGTCTTTTACTTGGGACAATAACAAAAATGTTCCCAAAGACAGCAGAGACCCTTCCTATTATTCAACTCAGCATTCCACTCAGGACTTAACGACAGAAGGCATTGCAGTTTTAATTCTTTTTCTCTGGGCCCCACCCCAGCCACCCTCCACACCAGCCACTCTGCAGCCCTGCCCAAGTCCTGTAGAAGAGAAAGGAACAGAGGAGATGTTTGTGGCCAGACTGTCTCCAATTAGTCAGAACGAGAACAATGATTGGTTTTTCCTCCAGGCCAGCCTGGAAAAAATATCCTGCATTTTTGGGTGGGATGGGGAAAGAATTTTTTGGCCAATAGATCAAATTCCAAACAGGAATCTTCAGGGATGTATATTGACAATGACCGATTCCACTCAAGCAGTCAAAATCCCAGAAATTCAGAAGACATATGTGGCAGTGGCCCTGAAAAAGGGTGGTGTGGTTGCTAAACCGCTGCTTCTCAAAACCTAGGGCATATAAGATTAATCTGGGTTCTTGCTTTTACAGCAGTTTCCTGAGTCCCATCCCTTAGAAGCTGAGTCAGTAGACCTGGGATACAGCTTAACAATGTGAAATGTTAGCAATAACGCTTCCCCTTCCAGAATAATTCCGTTCCAGGTGATCTGCAAACCAGAGTTTAGAAAGAAAAAAACTGCCCTGAATGGCTGGTGAGGAATGGTTGCTGAGCAGCCGGAGGCCCACCTTCAGGTGAAGCTGATTTTCTAGCTTATATGTTGTGATAAACAAACTCACGCTAAGATATTAATAAAGTTAGCATCAAGATTTAGAAAGAATGAGCACATTAAGTCAAATATCAGCTTCAAATTCTAGCTCCCATACCTAAGAGCTGGCTTCCCGTTCCTAAGAACTGGAAAAGCATAATTTACAAAAAAACTTTCATTTTCAGTTTGAGGGTACACGTGAAGGTTTGCTACATGGGTGAACTTGTGTCATGAGGGTTTGTTTTACAGATTATTTCATCAATGTGGTCTTGTCTGCTTCTCTGCCACCTCCCACCCTCCAGCCTCAAATAGAATCCAGTGTCTGTTGTTTCTTTCTTTGTGTTCATGAGTTCTCATCAGTTAGCTCCCACTTACAAGAACATGCAGTATTTGGTTTTCTGTTTCCGCATTAGTTTGCTAAGGATAATGGCCTCCAGCTCCATCCACATTCCCGCGAAAGATATGATCTTGCTCCTTTTTAGGCTGCATAGTATTCCATGGTGTATATGTGTCACATTTTCTTTATCCAATCTGTCATTGATGGGCATTTAGGTTGCTTCCATGTCTTTGCTACTGTGGATAGTGCTGCAATGAACATTTGCGTGCATGTGTCAAAAGCATACTTTTCTACGACTCTTGTCTCCTAGTACCCGTGAGAAAAAAACAAAGTGGTTATATTGAATAAATGAGGCAATGTATATAAATGTGGTTGCAAATGTAAAATGTTCACGGAATATTCATTGTTGTGGTAATGTGACTCAGAATCAAACACAGTTTAAAAGTGAGATCCTGAAAACTCTAAAAGTTAAGGCATAGAAAAAACTTTTAAATAGCAGAGGTAGTCACTAAAAGGCCACTGAGGGGCTATCTAGGGTCTCCTACATATCGGTATATAGATTAGGAGTATTTATGTAACATACATATACAGTATACATGAGTAATTTCCCATCCGTGGAGCCAGTAGCTGAAGGCTCGAAACCTTTCAATGACCTCAACTCACTCATTATTTTCTCTTGAAGTCCTTAAACTTCACTGAATGCAATCCAATTTAAAAACAAAACCATGACAACTTTTCTACTTTGTTTCCTCAAACCATCCCCTGACCAGCTTTTTTAAATTTTTTAAAACTATGGAGAATTTTCTAAGCCAGTTCTAGATCTTTTCTAAGTCCCGAGTTGCTGAACTGCTCAATTATTGGGGAAAGAAGTATCCCTATTATTAGGTCTGGGTCTCCCCAGAACACCATCAGCTCCTGGGTTAGCACCTCAGTGTCCAACAGCAGGACTGAAATTTCATAGAGCTCCTTCTCTGTACCTTGATACTTGAGCAAACCCAGGCACCATTTAGCTAGAGCTTATGTGAGAGCAGAAAATAAAAATGAGGAATAAAACTAGAAGCAGAGAAGGAAATAAGGTAAAGGAAAAAAAATCCTGAGAAAGAAGAGTTCTCAAGAAACTCTAGCCAAATACATTTAATAATTTTTACATCTGGTGGGGAAACGGCCAGGAAAGAACCCCCATGGAGGTGGTGGATCCTGAGGGAACGTCAAGTTGATGAAGCTATCATTCACATGCTCCTGCCTTGCCCCCCTCACCCATCCACCATTCTCACAAGCTGTTCTTAAGATCCGCAAAGGGTCTCCTCTCTGCTAATGTACCTTTAAATATATAGATGGTCTGCAGCCACAATG
Organism: Theropithecus gelada; assembly: GCF_003255815.1. Taxonomy (NCBI): domain Eukaryota; kingdom Metazoa; phylum Chordata; class Mammalia; order Primates; family Cercopithecidae; genus Theropithecus; species Theropithecus gelada. The sequence goes on along the minus strand of NC_037668.1, from coordinate 10,606,601 downwards.
CCTAAGCCTTTAGGAGAGCAAAGGGCTTAAGTCAAAAGGTTGCTCAGGGACAGCAACTACTCATAAGCAGAAAGTTAGAGGAAATGGATACTTAACCTCCACTGTGCCCGGTATATCACACCTCCCTGAAGGCCCAGCGCAGGCGCCCAGAGAGACCGAGGCTGGATGAGTGCTTCCGAGCCTGAGTGTGGGGCGATGCTGGCTGCTGCTGCTAATTCCATTCATAGACACACTGGGGAAAGTTGGTGGAGAATAAAGAGAAATCCAGAGCAGCCTTCACCATTTTAGTTGTGTGCTTTGAGGCAATCTGCGTTGACCTTTTTTAACGTAGTTTCTTGATCATCAAGTACAATGGACAATACCCTCATTCCAACAACACAGTATTACTAAGAAAATTAAATTTAGTACCAAATGGCATCTAGCCATCACCTCATGATGTGTTCTCTTTTTCATTCCTACAAAGAAACTAAGACACAGGACAAAAAAAAACCTTGAAAACCATTTAAAAGTAGAACGATTAACTATACTCTCCATTTTTTTTCCATCAATTTTCCAAGTCAACAGCAGCCACTGCTGGACACTTGAAACAGCAACACAGCTGACTTTGGGCTTCCACTATTAAATCCCAATAATGCATTTCCTATAGAGAGCTATGTAGAGATTGTAAACAAATTATTATGAAATGTATCATGCATATAAGAGTGTATATAATGTATATGCAGAGTTTAATAATAATAATAAAGCAAAAAGTCCATCTTAATAGATTATCACCAATACCTTTAGAGCCCTCGCGGGTCCCTTCCTGATTGTACTCCTCTTCTTTCTCTTGAAATTTGATCACTATGCTGCACTTTGTCTTTTTCATTTATTTGCTTTTCTTTATATTATTATCACAAAGGTACCCATCCCCAAATATTAAATTAGTCTTAACTCTTATTTAAAATTCATTTATTGGAAACATTCTAAGTGTTCTTTTGTGACTGGCTTATTATTGGTCAGTGATGTGTTCCTGAGAATTCATCCACACCGATGCAAATAGTCCTTTAAACTTCACTGCTGCAAAATGTTCTTATTGCATGGACAAACATAATTTATCTTGATGGACGTACACATTATATCCAGTATTTTACTAGTATAAGCAATACTAACATGGATTTTCTTGTACATAGTCTCGGGCACAAATTGAAGTTTCCTGAGGAATATCCCCAAGAGTAGAATTGCCGACCGTGGAGTGCACACAAATCTTTATCAGGTAATGCAAAAATGTCCACTGGAGTGATTATACCAATTTATTATTTTATCAACAGTGTATGAGTTGCTGTTGCTCCATACCCACACCGGCAATTAGAATGATCATATTTTATAGTTCTGGCAAAAATAGCCTCAGATATGATTATTGGCCATTCATGTGTTCTTTTTTGAATTACCTGCTCATGTCTTTTGTTCATTTTTATATTGGTGTATTTGTCTATTTTCTTACTTATATATTCTGAAGGCTAATCCTTTTTCAGTTAAATGTGTTACAAATATATTTGACAGGTCTGTGGCTTATCTTTTTACTTTATGACATCTTGCAGTGAAAAATAATTCTAAATTTTAATGTAAAACTTTTTTGATATTTATCAAATAATTTTCTTTATGGTATTTGAGTTTTCTACATTAAAACTTTCCCTATCTTATGGTCAGAAGTAATTCTATTATATTGATTCTAAAAAATTAATAGTTTTGCCTCTCAGATTTATCCTAATTCCACTGGAATTTAAAAGTATTTTCTTATTGCAAAGTATTCTCACATACAGAAAAGCGCACGACATGTAAATGCACAGATTAATTATCACAAAGTGATCACCAGGGTAACCACCATTCAGATCAAGAAATAAAAGATATGCCAGAACTCCAGAGTTCCTCCCCTCTTCCTGTCATGGCCTCTCCCAACACCTACTCCCTGCCTTCTCCACCAAGTGTAACTACTATTTTGACTTACAACCCAATAATTTGGTTTTTACTGTTTTCAAAGCTCAGATAAATGAAATAAAAGATTATGTAATCTTCTGTGTCTGGCTTCTGTCTTCAATATCATATTTTGATGTTCACCCATGTTGTCACATTTAACAGTAGTTCATTCCTTTGTGTTTAAATATGAAATGTACTGTTATATGAATTATACCACAACTTATTTATCCATTCTACTGTTGATGAGTATGCGTATTGTCTCCAGTTTGAGTTATTACCTATGCAAACATTTTTACACATCTCCTAGAAAACAGGTACCATATTTATTTTGGGTATATACCTAGGAGAATGGCTGGGTAATAAAATATGGATATGAGCAGCTTTAGTAGATATTCTCAGAGTTTTCTGAAAGGGTTGTACCAAATTACAATTTCACCCACCGTGTATGAGGGTTATAGTTGTGCCATACTCGTGCCAATGAATGGTATTGTTAGTTTTTTTGACTTTAGCTATTCTGATGGATATTTAGTGGTATTTTGTTATTATTTAAATCTGCAGTTCCCTAATTATTAATAAATATGGGCACTTTTCATATGTTTATTGGCCATTTGGATACCCGCCTCCTTGAAGTATCTATTCAAGTCTTTTGTACGGTTTTCTATTGAGTTATCTGATCTTCTTTCTTTTTTTTTTTTGTCTATGACAAACTGAACATTTTTTTTTAACTTTAGTTTCAGGGGTGCATGTGCAAGTTTGTTATATAGATAAGTTGTGTGTCAAAGAAGGTTTGGTGTACAAATTATTTCATCACCCAGGTAATAAGCATACTACCCAATAAGTTTTTTTATTGAAAATTTTACCTGTTGGATACCTATACTAGATTATATATTGTGAATAGATACAACTCCTTTGTTAGTTATGTATGTTGCACATATCTTCTCTCCATCTGTGGTATACCTTTTCATTCTCTTATCGTTATTTTTTGATTATCAAAAGTTTTTACATTTATATAATTCAGTTAAATCAGTATCTGCCTTTATAGTTTGTGCTCCTATGTTATTTTCTAGTTTTAGTTTTTAAATTCTTCATTTTATTTATAACAAGTAAAACTGATTTCTCTGTATAGTGTAAGGGAGAGTTTTTTTTTTTAATACGGCTAGATGATTGACAAAGCACCATTTTTTAAAAGACCATCATTTCTCATGCACCACGTGCATATATCACGCATAGTTCTGTTTCTTGTTTCTCTTACTGTTTTAGTGGTCTATTTGTCTATCTCTATATATCAAAACTGTATATCCTTAATTGCTTTATCTTTATAATTTGTCTTTTCATCTGGTGGGGAAAATCTACTACCCTGTTCTTTAAGTATAGCTTGACTATTCTTAGCATTTTTTAAGCTATGTAAATTGTAGAATCAACTTGTTAAATTTCATAAAAGCTTTTGAGAGTTTTGGTAAAATCACCACTAAATTTGGCAAGAATTAATTTCTTTATAATATGGTTCCCCCCATGAATTTAGTATATATCTCACTCTCTTTGAATATCCTTTAATAACTGTCAATATAATTTACTCCATAAATTATTCCACATCTAAGAAAATTATCTTACATTTACTGCTGCTGTTTTAAAGGGCATACAGGTTGAGCATTGCTAGTCCAAAACTCTGAAATTCAAAATGCTCCAAAATCCAAAACATTTTGAATGACAACATGACATCACAAGAGAAAAATTCCACACCTAACCTCATGTGACAGGTTGCAGTCAAAATGAACTTTGCTTCATGCACAAAATTATTTAAAATACTGTATAAACTTACTTCCAGGCTACAGGTATGAAGTGTATATAAGACATACATTTTGTGTTTAGACTTGGGTCCCATCCCCAAGTTTCTCATTTTATACATATATATATATATATGCAAATATTCAAAAATCCCAAATGATCTGAAATCCAAAACAGTTCTTGGTCTCAATAATTTTGAATAAAAGATAACCTGTAGTATACAGAAATGCAGATAACTTTTTACATTGATCTTATATCTGACACACCTGGTTTTATTTTTCCTCCTACTAACTTTTATATTATATTTCTTGTCTTTTTCTTCTGACAAGGATCTTCAAGATGATGTTGAATAGAACTGATGATATCAGACACAGTTTGAAGGAATGCTTTTAATATTTTACTACTAAATAAGATAAAGGACTAAATTCAATGCTTGATAGCAGAGTAAGGTTACCGCACTTAACAAAAATGTCTTCTGTTCAGGTGATGGGCACTCTAAATACCCTGTCTTGGTCACCATGCGTTACATACATGTAACAAAATTTCACATGTACCCCACAAATGTGTACAAGTAAAAATGTAATATTAAATATAATATTTATGTTTTTAACAAATATTCTTTATTATATTAAGAAAGTTCTCTTTAATTATTGGTTTAATAAAAGTTCTAATCATGAGTAGATGCTGGGCACTATCAATGGATGTTTCCCTAGCATCTACTGAAAAGAATCTTGTGATTTTTCTTATTTATGTTGAGGTAGATTACATCAATAGATTTCTTTTTCCAATGCCAACTGAACTAAACTGAATTCTATAATATTTACATTCTGTTATAGTGTATTTCTTTCCATGTACTGCTCAATTTAGTTGCTAATATTTTGTTTAGGGTTTTGGCATATATGATTATGAATGATTTTGGCCTGTGATATTTCTTACTCATTTTTTTTTTTTTTTTTTTTTTTTGAGACGGAGTCTTGCTCTGCCGCCCAGGCTGGAGTGCAGTGGCCGGATCTCAGCTCACTGCAATCTCCGCCTCCCGGGTTCACGCCATTCTCCTGCCTCCGCCTCCCGAGTAGCTGGGACTACAGGCGCCCGCCACCTCGCCCGGCTAGTTTTCTGTATTTTTTTTTAGTAGAGATGGGGTTTCACCATGTCGGCCAGGATGGTCTCGATCTCCTGACCTCGTGATCCACCCGTCTCGGCCTCCCAAAGTGCTGGGAATACAGGCTTGAGCCACCGCGCCCGGCCTCTTACTCATTTTTTAAACTGTTCTTGTCTGGTTTTGATATCAAATGTTTGCTTGGCCATAAATGTCCCTTTTGTTCCCTTAATCTGCAAGTATTTAAGTTTTCTAATCCATGGAATATTCAGTAAGAGTTACCTGCAAAACTTTGGGCCTGTTATTTTTTTCTAGGATGTTTTTAAAACTGCTATTTAGGCTGGGCGCGGTGGCTCAAGCCTGTAATCCCAGCACTTTGGGAGGCCGAGACGGGCGGATCACCAGGTCAGGAGATCGAGACCATCCTGGCTAACCTGGTGAAACCCCGTCTCTACTAAAAAATACAAAAAAAAAAAAAAAACTAACCAGGCGAGGTGGCGGGCGCCTGTAGTCCCAGCTTCTCGGGAGACTGAGACAGGAGAATGGCGTAAACCTGGGAGGCGGAGCTTGCAGTGAGCCGAGATCCGGCCACTGCACTCCAGCCTGGGCAACAGAGCGAGACTCCGCCTCAAAGAAAAAAAAAAAAAAAACCAACAAAACAAAACAAAACAAAACAAAAAAATGCTATTTAATTTCTTCCATGGTTATAAAACAATTCAGGTTTTCCATTTCTTATCAAATCCAGTTAGTAATTTATATTTTTTCTAGGAGTTAAATACTTCATCTAAGTATTCAAATGTATTGCCTAAAGTTATTCGTATTTTCTTTAATATCTTTTCATCCCTACTACAACTGTAGTTAGATTATACTCTTTCAAAGTCTGGTATCTGTGCCTTCTTTCTTTTTTTCTTTATCTTAACAAGATTATTTCTTTCTACGTTGTGGGCTCATTCTGCTTTTCCTTTTTCTTAATTATTAAGTTGTATGCATAGAACATCAATTTTCAGGCTTTCTTTTCTTCTAATGTAAGCAGGTAAATCTATCAATTTCTTTTTTTTTTTTGTTTGTTTTTTTTTTTGTTTTTTTTTTTTAATTTATTTATTATTATTATACTTTAAGTTGTAGGGTACATGTGCATAACGTGCAGGTTTGTTACATATGTATACTTGTGCCATGTTGGTCTGCTGCACCCATCAACTCGTCATTTACATCAGGTATAACTCCCAATGCAATCCCTCCCCCCTCCCCCCTCCCCCCTCCCCATGATAGGCCCCGGTGTGTGATGTTCCCCTTCCTGAGTCCAAGTGATCTCATTGTTCAGTTCCCACCTATGAGTGAGAACATGCGGTGTTGGGTTTTCTGTTCTTGTGATAGTTTGCTAAGAATGATGGTTTCCAGCTGCATCCATGTCCCTACAAAGGACGCAAACTCATCCTTTTTTATGGCTGCATAGTATTCCATGGTGTATATGTGCCACATTTTCTTAATCCAATCTGTCACTGATGGACATTTGGGTTGATTCCAAGTCTTTGCTATTGTGAATAGTGCTGCAATAAACATACGTGTGCATGTGTCTTTATAGCAGCATAATTTATAATCCTTTGGGTATATCCCCAGTAATGGGATGGCTGGGTCATATGGTACATCTAGTTCTAGATCCTTGAGGAATCGCCATACTGTTTTCCATAATGGTTGAACTAGTTTACAATCCCACCAACAGTGTAAAAGTGTTCCTATTTCTCCACATCCTCTCCAGCACCTGTTGTTTCCTGACTTTTGAATGATCGCCATTCTAACTGGTGTGAGATGGTATCTCATTGTGGTTTTGATTTGCATTTCTCTGATGGCCAGTGATGATGAGCATTTTTTCATATGTCTGTTGGCTGTATGAATGTCTTCTTTTGAGAAATGTCTGTTCATATCCTTTGCCCACTTTTTGATGGGGTTGTTTGTTTTTTTCTTGTAAATTTGTTTGAGTTCTTTGTAGGTTCTGGATATTAGCCCTTTGTCAGATGAGTAGATTGCAAAAATGTTCTCCCATTCTGTAGGTTGCCTGTTCACTCTGATGGTAGTTTCTTTTGCTGTGCAGAAGCTCTTTAGTTTAATTAGATCCCATTTGTCAATTTTAGCTTTTGCTGCCGTTGCTTTTGGTGTTTTAGACATGAAGTCTTTGCCCATGCCTATGTCCTGAATGGTACTACCTAGGTTTTCCTCTAGGATTTTTATGGTATTAGGTCTAACATTTAAGTCTCTAATCCATCTTGAATTAATTTTCGTATAAGGAGTAAGGAAAGGATCCAGTTTCAGCTTTCTACTTATGGCTAGCCAATTTTCCCAGCACCATTTATTAAATAGGGAGTCCTTTCCCCATTTCTTGTTTTTCTCAGGTTTGTCAAAGATCAGATGGCTGTAGATGTGTGGTATTATTTCTGAGGACTCTGTTCTGCTCCATTGGTCTATATCTCTCTTTTGGTACCAGTACCATGCTGTTTTGGTTACTGTAGCCTTGTAGTATAGTTTGAAGTCAGGTAGCGTGATGCCTCCAGCTTTGTTCTTTTGACTTAGGATTGTCTTGGAGATGCGGGCTCTTTTTTGGTTCCATATGAACTTTAAAGCAGTTTTTTCCAATTCTGTGAAGAAACTCATTGGTAGCTTGATGGGGATGGCATTGAATCTATAAATTACCTTGGGCAGTATGGCCATTTTCACGATATTGATTCTTCCTATCCATGAGCATGGTATGTTCTTCCATTTGTTTGTGTCCTCTTTGATTTCACTGAGCAGTGGTTTGTAGTTCTCCTTGAAGAGGTCCTTTACATCCCTTGTAAGTTGGATTCCTAGGTATTTTATTCTCTTTGAAGCAATTGTGAATGGAAGTTCCTTCATGATTAGGCTCTGTGTTTGTCTGTTATTGGTGTATAAGTATGCTTGTGATTTTTGCACATTAATTTTGTATCCTGAGACTTTGCTGAAGTTGCTTATCAGCTTAAGGAGATTTTGGGCTGAGACAATGGGGTTTTCTAAATATACAATCATGTCATCTGCAAACAGGGACAATTTGACTTCTTCTTTTCCTAACTGAATACCCCTGATTTCTTTCTCTTGCCTAATTGCCCTAGCCAGAACTTCCAACACTATGTTGAATAGGAGTGGTGAGAGAGGGCATCCCTGTCTTGTGCCAGTTTTCAAAGGGAATTTTTCCAGTTTTTGCCCATTCAGTATGATATTGGCTGTGGGTTTGTCATAAATAGCTCTTATTATTTTGAGGTACGTTCCATCAATACCGAATTTATTGAGCGTTTTTAGCATGAAGGGCTGTTGAATTTTGTCAAAAGCCTTTTCTGCATCTATTGAGATAATCATGTGGTTCTTGTCTTTGGTTCTGTTTATATGCTGGATTATGTTTATTGATTTGCGAATGTTGAACCAGCCTTGCATCCCAGGGATGAAGCCCACTTGATCATGGTGGATAAGCTTTTTGATGTGTTGTTGAATCCGGTTTGCCAGTATTTTATTGAGGATTTTTGCATCGATGTTCATCAGGGATATTGGTCTAAAATTCTCTTTTTTTGTTGTGTCTCTGCCAGGCTTTGGTATCAGGATGATGTTGGCCTCATAAAATGAGTTAGGGAGGATTCCCTCTTTTTCTATTGATTGGAATAGTTTCAGAAGGAATGGTACCAACTCCTCCTTATACCTCTGGTAGAATTCAGCTATGAATCCATCTGGTCCTGGACTTTTTTTGGTTGGTAGGCTATTAATTATTGCCTCAATTTCAGAGCCTACTATTGGTCTATTCAGGGATTCAACTTCTTCCTGGTTTAGTCTTGGAAGAGTGTAAGTGTCCAGGAAATTGTCCATTTCTTCTAGGTTTTCCAGTTTATTTGCGTAGAGGTGTTTATA
>NC_037668.1:10522746-10592863 GCF_003255815.1 Theropithecus gelada | reverse complement strand
TTGGAGACTGGAGCTGTTCCTATTCGGCCATCTTGCTCCGCCCCCGCCTCTTCCTATCAATTTCCTTTTAACCACCACAATTAGCTACATCCCACAATTTAAAAAATATATATTAGAGTATCTAGAAGTGTGTTTGAAAAATTCAATTTGAAAATAAACAAAAAAAAATCATCTCACCAGAAAATTTAAAAATAAATTTTAAAAATTTTAAATTAAATTTAAAAACTGTCTTTAGATAAAAAAACATAACCATACTGAAAGGAAAATTTTATTTATTTTCTTTTTTTTTTTTAACCAAATGAAGAGAAAAAAACGGGAGAACTTTTTAACAGGAAACACTCCAAGTAATTTTTTTTTTCTCTGTCCTAGATGGAGTTTTGCTCTTCTTGCCCAGGCTTGAGTGCAATGGCGCAATCTCGGCTCACCTCAACCTCTGCCTCCTGGGTTCAAGCGAGTCTCCTGTCTCAGTCTCCTGAGTAGCTGGGATTACAGGCATGCGCCACCATGCCTGGCTAATTTTTTGTATTTTTAGTAGAGACAAGGTTTTTCCATGTTGGTTAAGCTGATCTCAAACTCCTGACCTCAGGTGATCCACCCGCCTCGACCTCCCAGAGTGCTGGGATTACCGGCGTGAGCCACTGTGCCTGGCCCACTCCAAGTACATTTTTACAGGCTACAGAAAAATACTGTAAACAAATATTGAACTCTCAGGTTTGTTTTTTGCATCTAGATGAGTTATCAACTCTGAAACTACTTTGTGTGTATCCTAGCTTGAGCAAAAATTAAATATATTATAGATAATAAGAAGCATATTTTTCACAATTAAAGAAGTTATACATTAAAGAGGAAAATATATAATGAAACCATTGATACTGAATTTGAATTAAATCTTTTACTGTAAACTCATAGTTTGATGCAGGTAAAAGCATAGATATAAACCCAGATATTGATACAGTTATGTTCAGGGGTGTGTTTATGTATAGACATACATATATTTATGTATACATATTCATATTTCTTATATCTGTCTGTTGACAGGGCGTACAAGCAATGATACTCTGGTAGGCATAAGCACACCTAGGACCCAGATCTTTGTTACAAAATACTTTTCTCCACTAAAAAGGAACTAGAGATCCTTGGAGAAATGGTTTATTCCAGGCTTGGGTTGTAGAAGTTAAAAATGAGTTTGAAATTTCTTACTGTTTCAGAAAGTATGGTAGCACTTAAAGAACGATGATCATTTCAGAGGACACAAGGGAGAGCATGAAGAGGCTTCTACTGCACAAACCTATGATAGTTTTAAGCATTCAAGTAAATAATGATAGTAAGGGAAAAGCTCTTATTTATAGTCAAATGCCAACTAATAAATGTAGAAAGAATATAGGGATTATAAAATCATTATTTGGTAACAGTAAAAGTTGATTAAGGGGAAGAGGAAGAAAAAAACTCAATATAAAAATGGGCAAAAAATTCTGAGTAGAAACTTTATATAAAATATATAATAATTAGGGACCCACAAATTAAACCTACAGCAAAACATTTATGATAGCATCAAAAAGAAAAAAATGTTTTAGAATAAACCTAACTAAGGGGACTAAAGGCTGTACAATGAAAACTACAAATGTTGCTGAAATAAATTAGAGAAGACACAAATAAATGAAAAGACATCTGTGTTCATGAATTGAAAGGCTTGATATTGTTAAGATATCAATACTATCCAAAGTGATTGACAGATTTAATGCAATCTCTACGAAAATACAACAACATTTCTGCAGAAATAGAAGAAACATCCTAAAATTCATTTCAAATCTCACAAGACCCTAGAGAGCTAAAACAACCAAAAAAGAGCAAAGTTGGAGGTCTCACATTTCCTGATTTTAAAACTTACTACAGGCCGGGCGCGGTGGCTCAAGCCTGTAATCCCAGCACTTTGGGAGGCCGAGACGGGCGGATCACGAGGTCAGGAGATCGAGACCATCCTGGCTAACACGGTGAAACCCCCTCTCTACTAAAAAATACAAAAAACTAGCCGGGCGAAGTGGCGGGCGCCTGTGGTCCCAGCTACTCGGGAGGCTGAGGCAGGAGAATGGCGTGAACCCGGGAGGCGGAGCTTGCAGTGAGCTGAGATCCGGCCACCGCACTCCAGCCTGGGCGACAGAGCCAGACTCAGTCTCAAAAAAAAAAAAAAAAAAAACTTACTACAAAGCTACAGTAATCAAAACTGTGGTATTGACAAAGAAACAGACATATAGACCAGTAGGATAGAATAGAGAGACCAAAAATAAATTCCTGCATATATGAGCAAATGTTTCTTGACAAAAATGTAAAGACCACTTAATGGGGAAAGGACAGTTTCTTCAAAAAATGTGGGGAAAACTGGATATCTACATGCAAGATTATGAAGCTAGACCCTTATACGAAAAAAACAAAACAAAACAAAACAAAACAAAAAACCTCAAAGTGAATCAATGACTTATACACAAGAGTCAGAATTATAAAATCCTTTGAAGAAAACACAGGGGAAAGTTGTGTGGACTGGATTTGTCAATTTCTTGGATATGACACCAAAGGCTCAGGTAACAAAAATAAAAATAGACAAGTTAGACAAAATCAAAATTTAAAACTTCTGTGCATCAAATGACACAATTAACAGAGTGAAAAGGCAACCTACAGAATTGGAGAAAATATTTGCAAGTGATACATCTGAAAAAAGGTTAATATCCAGAATATATAAAAGCCTACTACAACCCAAGCAAAAAACATATATATATATAACCCATGTTTTAAAAAAGGGCAAAAGAAGCCGGGCACGGTGGCTCACGCCTGTAATTCCAGCACTTTGGGAGGCCAAAGCGGGTGGATTACGAGGTCAGGAGATCGAGACCATCCTGGCTAACATGGTGAAACCCCGCCTCTACTAAAAATACAAAAAATTAGCCGGGTGTGGTGGCAGGCGCCTGTAGTCCCAGCTACTCCTCGGGAGGCTGAGGCAGGACAATGGTGGGAATCCGGGAGGCGGAGCTTGAGATCGCGCCACTGCACTCCAGCCTGGGTGACAGAGCGAGACTCCATCTCAAAAAAACAAAGTGGGGGGGCAAAATATTTGAATAGAGATTTCTCTAAATAATATATACAAACTGTCATGCTCAACATCAGTAATCACTAGGGAAATGCAAATCAAAATTACGACGAAATACCACCTTTTATTCATTAGGATGGTTATTATCAAAAAAAAAAAAAAACTCAGAAAATAACAAGTGTTAACAAGGATGCGGAGAAATCAGAACTCTTGTACACTGTCAGTGGGAAATGTGAAATGGTGCAAATGCTGTGGAAAACAGTATGGCAGTTTCTCAAAACCTAAAAACAGGATTGCCATATGACCCAGCAATTCTACTCCTGAGTAGATACAAAAGAGAATGGAAAGCAGAGTCCCAAAGAGACATGTGCACATCCATATTCATAGAAACACTATTCACAATAGTCAAGTGAAAGCAACGCAAGTGCCCATGGACAGATGAATAAACAAAAAGTGGTATACACATACAATGGAATAATTTTCACTCTTACAAAGAACAAAAATTCTGATACATATTACAATATGGCTGAAACTTAAGGACATTAAGTGAAATAAGCCAGTAACAAAAAGACAAATACTACATGATTCTATTTATATGAAGTGCCTAGAATAGTCCATTTCATAGAAACAAAGTAGAATGGTAGTTGCCAGGGGATGGGAAGAAGGAAAAATTTAATGGGTATACAGTTTCAGTTTTGCAAGATGAAAAATTGTAGAGATTGGTTAAGCAAGTAAATATGCTTAACACAACTGAACTGTACACTCAAAAATAATTAAGATGATATATTTTATGTTGTGTATACTTTACCACAATTTAAGAAAACCAACAGTCTTTAAAATTTTTATGAATATGAATAAGCTAATAAAATGTGTGATGGCCCAAATTTAAAAAAAAAGAAAACACTGAAATATTATTTTTCATCTATAATATTGTCAAAAGTAAAAAAAAGTACAACAACACATTCTGTTGGCAGGGCTTTAGGGAAACAAGCACAGTCACACATTGTTGGTGAAAAAGCAAATTGGTATAATAAACCTTTTTGGCAAGAAATCTGGAAATATCTGACACAATTACATATGTGTTTACCTTTTGACTCAGTAATTCTACCACTAAAAATTTATCCTAAAGTGCCTCTCCAACAGTATGAAAATAAATGTGCACAATACAGCTTTGTTTCTAATTGAAAATGTTGAAATACTCTAAATTCCCATACATAGTAAAGTTGTAAAATAAACTATGGCACATCTCTGCATTATAGATTGTAATTTGTACAAGGAATGCTTTAAATGTATATTTTTTTTCCCTTGGGTTTAAGATTTAAGATTCCTGGGCCTAATATATGAATATCTCAGTGTATTTTTAAAACTTTGTTGCCATATCATCATGCAAATCCCCACTGCTATTAGCGCTATATAGATGTGCTAGTCTTACCAGTATAAGGTATTATGATAACAATTTGAAAAATCAAGTCTCATATATGAGTAATGATATCACCATGTTGCTTTAATTTATACCACTATAATTAGCAATAAACATAAGTTTTTAAATATATGTTTACTATTTGTTGCTCATCTGTAGATTTTTGGAAATCTAAGAAAAGAGAATCACCAAAAGATAGAATGCCTTCAACAGGTCACTCAGATATTTCTCTATCATAAAAATGGTCACTTTAGAAAAATTACTGGTTTTGTTATTTTATCTAACAGCATATTTGACACCTGGAGCAAATTCTTTTTAACACTCTCTCCTTTGTATGACAAAATTACTTTCAGTAACAGTCATGAAATAAAATAATAATAACAATGGTTAGAAAAGTAGGGGAGATATTACTGAGATATCACACAGATCTTAGGATTTAATTTTCAGGTTTAGAGCCAGTTATAAAGTTGAATGTTCATTTTTTTGTTCCAGTGTCTATGGCCTGACAAAACAAAATAATTATTTCTGCCTTGAAAATATTGCTACGTTTTTTCACTGTTTGGTAAGGATTTCTAAAATCATGAAGTTTTCATGTGTTTGGTGCTTCCTTTGCTCTTTTTTCCTTGTCTTTGAACTGCAGAGAAGAGTCCATATGTATTCTGAATAGGTTCACTTCCTCTCTTAGATTAACTCCTGCCATCTGGAAATGGCATTGGTCATCACTAACATCAAATTATATTAAAATGTCATTCACTGTCCCTTCTTCATCAGTGTCTTCGCTTTATTAATGCCATTTTCTTCTCCATTAAAAAAGAAATCCTCTGTGATAATATTTACTAACATTCCCTTCTCTTCCTTGACTATGCTCGGAGAAGATAATTCACTGTTAACATTTATACCAGTATCATCTGAATCCTGCGTATTTCTAGTATCCATGCTATAGATGTACCAATTTAGACTTATTTAAAACATTCAATAAACTGTATGCAATGCTGAACGAGTTATATATTTCAGACTAGTTACAGACATTGCTTAAATTGGCTCTCCTTTTGCTTCTTTTTTTTTTTTTTTTTTTTTTCCAGACGAGTCTCGCTCTGTCGACCAGGCTGGAGTGCAGTGGCGTGCGGTCTCTGCTCACTGCAAGCTCCGCCTCCCGAGTTCACACCATTCTCCTGCCTCAGCCTCCCGAGTAACTGGGACTACAGGCACCCGCCACCATGCCTAGATAATCTTTTGTATAGTTAGTAAAGACAGGATTTCACAGTGTCAGCCAGGATGGTCTCAATCTCCTGACCTCGTGATCCACCTGCCTTGACCTCCCAAAGTGCTGGGATTACAGGTGTGATCCTTTTGCTTTTTTAAAAAAATTCTCTGTTGAGCTCCACTGGGTCATTGCCCTTTTATATATGTGTGGGGATTTTTACTCCAAACTTCTTTATAAAATTCAACAATTTTATTAAACAGTTTCCAATTTGGGAACAATATTCTAAATGACTGAGAGGCCTTCCAAATTCCTGTAGGATAAAAGTGCACAATTCAGTAGCTTTTTTTTTTTTTTTTTAGCTTGCTTCCTTTTTTTTTTTTTTGGTCTTTTTAAAATTTTATTTTATTTTATTATACTTTAAATTCTAGGGTACATGTGCACAATGTGCAGGTTTGTTACATATGTATACATGTGCCATGTTGGTGTGCTGCACCCATTAACTCATCATTTACATTAGGTGTATTTCCTAATGCTATCCCTCCCCGCTACCTGCTCCCCACAATAGGACCTGGTGTGTGATGTTCCCCTTCCTGTGTCCAAGTGATCTCATTGTTCAATTCCCACCTATGAGTGAGAACATGCGGTATTTGGTTTTCTGTTCTTCCAATAGTTTGCTGAGAGTGATGGTTTCCAGCTACATCCATGTCCTTACAAAGGACACGAACTCATCCTTTTTTATAGATACATAGTATTCCATGCTGTGTATGTGCCACATTTTCTTAATCCAGTCTGTCACTGATGGACATTTGGGTTCATTCCAAGTCTTTGCTATTGTGAATAGTGCCACAATAAGTATACATGTGCATGTGTCTTTATAGCAGCATGACTTATAATCCTTTGGGTATATCCCCAGTAATGGGATGGCTGGGTCAAATCGTATTTCTAGTTCTAGATCCTTGAGGAATCGCCACACTGTTTTCCATAATGGTTGAACTAGTTTACAGTCCCACCAATAGTGCAAAAGTGTTCCTATTTCTCCACATCCTCTCCAGCACCTGTTGTTTCCTGATTTTTTAATGATTGCCATTCTAACTGGTGTGAGATGGTATCTCATTGTGGTTTTGATTTGCATTTCTCTGATGGCCAGTGATGATGAGCATTTTTTCATGTGTCTGTTGGCTGTATGAATGTCTTCTTTTGAGAAGTGTCTGTTCATGTCCTTTGCCCACTTTTTGATGGGGTTGTTTTTTTCTTGTAAATTTGATTGAGTTCTTTATAGGTTCTGGATATTAGCCCTTTGTCAGATGAGTAGTTTCGAAAAATTTTCTCCCATTCTGTAGGTTGCCTGTTCACTCTGATGGTAGTTTCTTTTGCTGTGCAGAAGCTCTTTAGTTTAATTAAATCCCATTTGTCAATTTTGGCTTTTGTTGTTGCTGCTTTTGGAGTTTTAGACATGAAGTCCTTGCCCGTGCCTATGTCCTGAATGGTATTACCTAGGTTTTCTTCTAGGGTTTTTATGGTTTTAGGTCTAACATCTAAGTCTCTAATCCATCTTGAATTAATTTTCATATAGGGAGTAACAAAAGGATCCAGTTTCAGCTTTCTACTTATGGCTAGACAATTTTCCCAGCACCATTTATTAAATAGGGAATCCTTTCCCCATTTCTTGTTTCTCTCAGGTTTGTCAAAGATCAGATGGCTGTAGATGTGTGGTATTATTTCTGAGGGCTCTGTTCTGTTCCATTGGTCTATATCTCTGTTCTGGTACCCATACCATGCTGTTTTGGTTACTGTAGCCTTGTAGTATACTTTGAAGTCAGGTAGTGTGATGTCTCCAGCTTTGTTCTTTTGGCTTAGGATTGTCTTGGCAATGCGGGGTCTTTTTTGGTTCCATATGAACTTTAAAGCAGTTTTTTCCAATTCTGTGAAGAAAGTCATTGGTAGCTTAATGGGGTTGGCATTGAATCTACAAATTACCGTGGGCAGTGTGGCCATTTTCATGATATTGATTCTTCCTATGCATGAGCATGGTGTGTTCTTCCATTTCTTTGTGTCCTCTTTTATTTCACTGAGCAGTGGTTCGTAGTTCTCCTTGAAGACATCATTTACATCCCTTGTAAGTTGGATTCCTAGGTATTTTATTCTCTTTGAAGCTATTGTGAATGGGAGTTCATTCATGATTTGGCTCTCTGTTTGTCTGTTACTGGTGTATAAGAATGCTTGTGATTTTTCCACATTAATTTTGTATCCTGAGACTTGGCTGAAGTTGTTTATCAGATTAAGGAGATTTTGGGCTGAGATGATGGGGTTTTCTAAATATACAATTGTGTCATCTGTAAACAGGGACAATTTGACTTCTTCATTTCCTACCTGAATTCCCTGTATTTCTTTCTCTTGCCTGATTGCCCTAGCCAGAACTTCCAACACTATGTTGAATAGGAGCGGTGAGAGAGGGCATCCCTGTCTTGTGCCAGTTTTCAAAGGAAATGCTTCCAGTTTTTGCCCATTCAGTATGATATTGGCTGTGGGTTTGTCATAAATAGCTCTTATTATTTTGAGATATGTTCCATCAATACCAAATTTATTGAGAGTTTTTAGCATGAAGGGCTGTTGAATTTTGTCAAAGGCCTTTTCTGCATCTATTGAGATAATCATGTGGTTTTCAGCTTTGGTTCTATTTATACGCTGGATTATGCTTATTGATTTTTGTATGTTGAACCAGCCTTGCATCCCAGGGATGAAGCCCACTTGATCATGGTGGATAAGCTTTTTGATGTGCTGCTGGATTTGGTTTGCCAGTATTTTATTGAGGATTTTTGCATCGATGTTCATCAGGGGTATTGGTCTAAAATTCTCTTTTTTTGTTGTATCTCTGTCAGGCTTTGGTATCAGGATGATGTTGGCCTCATAAAATGAGTTAGGGAGGATTCCCTCTTTTTCTATTAATTGGAATAGTTTCAGAAGGAATGATACCAACTTCTCCTTGTACCTCTGGTAGAATTCGGCTGTGAATCCGTCTGGTCTTGGACTTTTTTTCGTTGGTAGGCTATTAATTATTGCCTCAATTTCAGAGCCTGCTATTAGTCTATTCAGGGATTCAACTTCTTCCTGGTTTAGTCTTGGGAGGGTGTAAGTGTCCAGGAAATTATCCATTTCTTCTAAGTTTTCTAGTCTATTTTTGTAGAGGTGTTTATAGTATTCTCTGATGGTAGTTTGTATTTCTGTGGGGTCGGTGGTGATATCCCCTTTATCATTTTTTATTGCATCTATTTGATTCTTCTCTCTTTTCTTCTTTATTAGTCTTGCTAGTGGTCTATCAATTTTGTTGATCTTTTCAAAAAACCTGCTCCTGGGTTCATTGATTTTTTTGGAGGATTTTTTGTGTCTCTATCTCCTTCAGTTCTGCTCTGATCTTAGTTATTTCTTGCCTTCTGCTAGCTTTTGAATGTGTTTGCTCTTGCTTCTCTAGTTCTTTTAATGTGATGTTCGGGTGTCAATTTTAGATCTTTCCTGCTTTCTCTTGTGGGCATTTAGTGCTATAAATTTCCCTCTACACATTGCTTTAAATGTGTCCCAGAGATTCTGGTATGTTGTATCTTTGTTCTCATTGGTTTCAAAGAACATGTTTATTTCTGCCTTCATTTCGTTATGTACCCAGTAATCATTCAGGAGCAGGTTGTTCAGTTTCCATGTAGTTGAGTGGTTTTGATTGAGTTTCTTAGTCCTGAGTTCTAGTTTGATTGCACTGTGGTCTGAGAGACAGTTTGTTATAATTTCTGTTCTTGTACATTTGCTGAGGAGTGCTTTACTTCCAACTACATGGTCAATTTTGGAATAAGTGCGATGTGGTGCTGAGAAAAATGTATATTCTGTTGATTTGGGGTGGAGAGTTCTGTAGATGTCTATTAGGTCCACTTGGTGCAGAGATGAGTTCAATTCCTGGATATCCTTGTTAACTTTCTGTCTCGTTGATCTGTCTAATGTTGACAGTGGAGTGTTGAAGTCTCCCACTATTATTGTATGGGAGTCTAAGTCTCTTTGTAAGTCTCTAAGGACTTGCTTTATGAATCTGGGTGCTCTTGTATTGGGTACATATATATTTAGGATAGTTAGCTCTTCCTGATGAATTGATCCCTTTACCATTATTTGGTGGTCTTCTTTGTCTCTTTTGATCTTTGATGGTTTAAAGTCTGTTTTATCAGAGACTAGGATTGCAACCCCTGCTTCTTTTTGTTTTCCATTTGCTTGGTAGATCTTCCTGCATCCCTTTATTTTGAGCCTATGTGTGTCTCTGCATGTGAGATGGGTCTCCTGAATACAGCAAACTGATGGGTCTTGACTCTTTATCCAATTTGCCAGTGTGTGTCTTTTAATTGGACCATTTAGTACATTTACATTTAAGGTTCTTTAAGAATGTTGAATATTGGTCCCTACTCTCTTCTGGCTTGGAGAGTTTCTGCCAAGAATCTGCTGTTAGTCTGATGGGCTTCCCTTCGTGTGTAATCCGACCTTTCTCTCTGGCTGTCCTTAACATTTTTTCCTTCATTTCAACTTTGGTGAATCTGACAATTATGTGTCTTGGAGTTTCTCTTCTCGAGGAGTATCTTTGTGGCATTCTCTGTATTTCCTGAATTTGAATGTTGGCCTGCCTTACTAGGTTGGGGAAGTTTTCCTGGAAGATATCCTGCAAAGTGTTTTCCAACTTGGTTCCATTTTCTCCATCACTTTCAGGCATACCAATCAGACGTAGATTTGATCTTTTCACATAATCCCATATTTCTTGAAGGCTTTGTTCGTTTCTTTTTACTCTTTTTTCTCTACACTCTTCTCGCTTCATTTCATTCATTTGATCTTCAATCACTGATACTCTTTCTTCCAGATGATCGAGTCGGTTACTGAAGCTTGTGCATTTGTCACGTAGTTCTCGTGTTATGGCTTTCATTTCTATCAGTTCTTTTAAGGACTTCTCTACATTGGTTATTCTAATTCGTCATTTGTCAAATCTTTTTTCAAGGTTTTGAGTTTCTTCGCGCTGGTTACGTAGTTCCTCCTTTAGCTCTGAGAAGTTTGATCGACTGAAGCCTTCTTCTCTCAACTCGTCAAAGTCATTCTCCATCCAGCTTTGTTCTGTTGCAGGCAATGAGCTGCGTTGCTTTGGAGGGGGAGATGCACTCTGATTTTTTGAATTTCCAGCTTTTCTGCACTGCTTTTTCCCCATCTTTGTGATTTTATCTGCCTTTGGTCTTTGATAATAGTGACGTACTGATGGGGTTTTGGTGAGGGTGTCCTTTCTGTTTGTTAGTTTTCCTTCGAACAATCAGGACCCTCAGCTGTAGGTCTGTTGGAGTTTGCTTGAGGTCCACTCCAGACCCTATTTGCCTGGGTATGAGAAGTGGAGGTTGCAGAAGACAGAATATTGCTGAACAGCAATTGTTGCTGTCTGATTCTTGCTTTAGAAGCTTCTTCACAGGGGTGTACCCCGCCGTGTGAAGTGTGAGGTGTTGGTCTGCACCTAGTGGGGGATGTCTCCCAGTTAGGCTACTCAGGGGTCAGGGAACCACTTGAACAGGCAGTCTGTCTGTTCTCAGATCTTAACCTCTGTGCTGGGAGATCCACTGCTCTCTTCAAAGCTGTTAGATGAGGGCATTTACCTCTGCCAAGGTTTCTGCTACTTTTTGTTTAGCTGTGCTCTGTCCCCAGAGGTGGAGTCTACAGAGGCAGGCCGGTCGTGGGCTCCACCCAATTCGAGCTTCCAGGTGGCTTTGTTTACTTGCTTAAGCCTCAGCAATGGTGGGCACCCCTCCCCCAGCCTCACTGCCACCTTGCAGTTAGATCTCAGACTGGTGTGCTAGCAATGAGGGAGGCTCTGTGGGCGTGGGACCCTCTGGGCCAGGTGTGGGATATATTCTCCTGGTGTGCTGTTTGCTAAGACCGTTGATAAAGTGCAGTATTAGGGTGGGAGTTATCCGATTTTCCAGGTGTTGTGTGTCTCAATTTCCTTTGGCTAGGAAAAGGAATTCCCTTCCCCCTTGTGCTTCCCAAGTGAGGTGATGCTTTGCCCTGCTTCAGCTCTGGCTAGTTGGGTTGCACCTGCGGACCAGCGCCAGCTGTCCGACACGACCCAGCGAGATGAACTTGGTACCTCAGTTGAAAATGCAGAAATCACCCATCTTCTGTGTTGCTCACGCTGGGAGCTGGAGGCTGGAGCTCTTCCTATTTGGCCATCTTGGGCACGCCTCCTGAATTTGAATTCAGTAGCCTTTATATTAACCTAGCAGTTTTAGCTTTGATGTGTATATTAAAATTCTATGTAAATGTATTATAATTGTCTAATAACTAAGTGAATTTTAATACAACAAAAATGTCTGCAAAAGGGACAATTTATACTATGACTAAATTGTATGACTGAAGTAATTTTATACCTCTGCATTTGTTCTTTAACCTAAAGATAAATAGATAACTATGTAAAGGGGGATACACATCAATTTTAAAATATTTTATTTATTTTAGTTTAGTTTTAGTTTAGTTTTATGCAAGTTTATTGCATGGATATATTGTGTGATGCTAAGGTTTGGGCTTCTAATGATCCCATCACCTAAGCAGTGAACAGAATACCAGATAAGTAATTTTTCAACCTTTCCCTCCTCTCTCCCTCCTTGTTTTTGGAGTCCCCAGTATTTATTGTTCCCATAATTGTGTCCATGTGTACCCAATGTTTAGCTCCAAGTTGTGAGAACATGCAGTATTTGGTTTTCTGTTTCTGTGGTAACTTGCTTAGGATGATGGCTCCAGCTGCAACTATGTTGCCGCAAAGGACATGATTTAGTTCCTTAAAAAAATATTTTTCAAGATCATATAAAAGTTTCACATATAAATTAAAATTTTTACTTACCCCAAACAAATATTACACCTCACAGATTCACTCTGTTTTGTTGTTTAAAATTTAAACACAATAACTCCATGTGGTCATACCAAATGACAAAATTGAAAAACTCACGTTCTGTTTCTTTATCTTTACAGTAACAGTGTTATCATTTATTATTTTGAATTACAGTTTAAGTGCAGGAATATATAGCATTTAGGAGTTGTAGGCAAAACTGTATATAAAATACACTCTAATTATTCCAAAATTTATAAATTTACTCTTAGAATGAAATTATATACCTGTCATGGTCAAGTATTTAACTGAAGTACTCCACATTAACTCCTTTATAAGACAGAATATTTATTAAATGGTAAGTTTTTAAAAGGTGCTAATTTGAAAGTTGCATATGTATTATTAAAATCAATACTAATCATAGCAATTGTTTAGAAGTTTGAACAACATGAGATTTGGGGGAATAAGTATCTATTTTATGTAATTAATTTATTTTACTTTTTATTATACTTTAAGTTCTGGGATACATGTGCAGAATATGCAGGTTTGTTACGAAGGTATACATATGCCATGGTGGTTTGCTGCACCCATCAACCCATCATTCAGGTTTCAAGCCTAGCATGCATTAGGTATTTCTCCTAATGCTATCCCTCCCCTTGCCCCCCACCCCGTAACAGGTCCCTGTGTGTGATGTTCCACTCCCTGTGTCCATGTGTTCTCATTTTTCAACTCCCACTTATGAGTGACAACATGTGGTGCTTGATTTTCTGTTTCTGTGTTAGTTTGCAGAGAGTGGTGGTTTCCAGTTCTTTCATGTCTTTTTAAAGGACATGAACTCATTCTTTGTTATGGCTGCATAGTATTCCATGGTGTATATGTGCCACATTTTCTTTATCCTCTCTATCTTTGATGGGCATTTGGGTTGGTTCCAAGTCTTTGCTATTGTGAATAGTGCTGCAATAAACATATGTGTGCACGTGTCTTTAAAGTAGAATGATTTATAATCCTTCGAGTATATACTCAGTAATGGGATTGCTGGGTCAAATGGTATTTCTGGTTCTTGATTCTTGGGGAATCACCATACTGTCTTCCAAAATGGTTGAACTAATTTATACTCCCACCAACAGTGTAAAAGTGTCCCTATTTCTCCACATCCTCTCTAACATCTGTTGTTTTCTGAGTTGTGAATGATCGCCATTCTAACTGGTGTGAGATGGTATCTCATTCTGGTTTTGATTTGCATTCCTATAATGACCAGTGATAATTAGCTTTTTGTTGTATGTTTCTTGGCTGCAGAGATGTCTTCTTTTGAGAAGTGTCTGGTCATATCCTTTGCCCACTTTTTGATGTTTTTTTTTTTTTTTCCTTGTAAATTTGTCTGAATTCTTTGTAGATTCTGGATATCAGCCCTTTGTCAGATGGGTAGATTGCAAAAATGTTCTCCCATGCTGTAGGTTGCCTGTTCACTCTGATGGTCATTTCTTTTGCCATACAGAAGCTCTTTAGTTTAATTAGATCCCATTTGTCCATTTTGGCTTTTGTTGCCATTGCTTTTTGAATTTTAGTCATGAAGTCCTTGCCCATGCCTATGTCCTGAATGGTATTGCCTAGGTTTTCTTCTAGGATTTGTATGGTTTTAGGTCTAACATTTAAGTCTTTAATCGATATTGAGTTAATTTTTGTGTAAGATTTAAGGAAGGAGTCCAGTTTCAGTTTTCTGCATATGGCTAGCCAGTTTTCCCAACACCATTTATTAAATAGGGAATCCTTTCCCCATTTCTTGTTTTTGTCAGGGTTGTCAAAGATCAGATGGTTGTAGATGTGTGGTGTTATTTCTGAGGCCTCTGTTCTGTTCCATTGGTCTGTATATCTGGTTTGGCATCAGTAGCATGCTGTTTTGGTTACTGTAGCTTTGTAGTATAGTTTGAAGTCAGGTAGCATGACGCCTACTTTTTGCTTAGGATTGTCTTGCCTATACAGGCTCTTTTTTGGTTCCATATGAAATTTAAAGTAGTTTTTTTTTTCTAATTCTATGAAGCAAATCAAGGGTAGCTTGATGGGGATAGCATTGAATCTATGAATTACTTTGGCCAGTATGGCCATTTTCACAATATTGATTCTTCCTGTCCGTGAGCATGGAATGTTTTTCGATTTGTGTCTTCTCTTATTTCCTTGAGCAGTGGTTTGTAGTTCTCCTTGAAGAGGTCCTTCACATCCCTTGTATGTTGGATTCCTAGGTATTTTATTCTTTTTGTAGCAATTGTGAATGGGGGTTCACTCATGATTTGCCTCTCTGTTTGTCTGTTATCGGTGTATAGGAATGCTTGTGATTTTTGCACATTGATTTTGTATCCTGAGACTTTGCTGAAGTTGCTTATCAGCTTAATGAGATTTTGGGCTGAGACGATGGAGTTTTCAAAATATACAATCATGTCATCTGAAAACAGAGATAATTTTGACTTCCTCTCTTCCTATTTGAATACCCTTTATTCCTTTCTCTTGCCTGATTGCCCTGGCCTGAACTTCCAATACTGTATTAAATAGGAGTGGTGAGAGAGGGCATCCTTGCCTTGTGCCAGTTTTCAAAGGGAATACTTCCAGCTTTTGCCCATTCAGTATGCTATTGGCTGTGGGTTTGTTATAAACAGCTCTTATTATTTTGAGATATATTCCATCGAAACCTAGTTTATTGAGAGTTTTTAGCATGAAGCGGTGTTGAATTTTATCAAAGGCCTTTTCTGCATCTATCGAGATAATTATGTGGTTTTTGTCATTGGTTATGTTTATGGGATGGATTACCTTTATTGATTTGTGTATGTTGAACCAGCCTTGCTTCCCAGGGATAAGGCTGACTTGATTATGGTGGATAAGCTTTTTGATGTGTTCCTGGACTCGGTTTGCCAGTGTTTTTTATTGAGGATTTTTGCATTGATGTTCATCAGGAGTATTGGCCTGAAACTTTCTTTTTTTGTTGTGTCTCTGTGAGGTTTTAATATCAAGATTATGTTGGCCTCATAAAATGAGTTAGGGAGGAGTCCCTCTTCCTCTATTGTTTGGAATAGTTTCAGAAGGAATGGTACCATCTCCTCTTTTTACCTCTGGTAGAATTCAGCTGTGAATCCATCTGGTCCTGGGTTTTTTTTTTTTGGTTGGTAGGCTATTAATTACTGCCTCAATTTCAGAAGTTGTTATTGCTTTATTCAGGGATTTGATTCCTTCCTGGTTTAGTCTTGGGAGGGTGTATGTGTCCAGGAATTTATCCATTTCTTCTCAATTTTCTAGTTTATTTGCATAGAGGTATTTATAATATTCTCTGATGGTAATTTGTATTTCTGTGGGATCACTGGTGATATCCCCTTTATCATTTTTTATTGTGTCTATTTGATTCTCTCTCTTTTCTTTATTAGTCTGGGTAGCCAACTATCCATTTTGTTAATCTTTTCAAAAAACCAGCTGCTGGATTCACTGATTTTTGGAGGGATTTTTGTGTCTCTATCTCCTTCAGTTCTGCTCTGATCTTAGTTATTTCTTGTCTTCTGCTCCTTTTGAATTTGTTTGCTCTTGCTTCTCTAGTTCTTTTAATTGTGATATTAGGGTGTTGATTTTAGATCTTTCCTGTTCTCTGATGTGGGCATTCAGTGCCATAAATTTCCCTCTAAACACTGTTTTAGCTGTGCCCAGAGGTTCTGGTATGTTGTGTCTGTGTTCTCTTTGGTTTTGAAGAACTTATTTATTTCTGCCTTAATTTGGTTATTTACTCAGTAGTCATTCAGGAGCAGGTTGTTCAGTTTCCATGTAGTTGTGTGATTTTGAATGAGTTTCTTAATCCTGAGTTCTAATTTGATTGCACTGTGGTCTGAGAGACTGTTATGATTTCTGTTCTTTAGCATTTGCTGAAGAGTGTTTTAATTCCAATTATGTGGTCAATTTTAGAATAAGTGCTATGTGATGCTGAGAATAATGTATATTCTGTTGATTTAGGGTGAAGAGTTCTGTAGATGTCTATTAGGTCCACTTCCTCCAGAGCTGAGTTCAAGTCCTGAATATCCTTGTTAATTTTCTGTCTCGTTGATCTGTCTAATATTGACAGTGGGGTGTTAAAGTCTCCCATTATTATTATATGGGAGTCAACATCTCTTTGCAGGTCTCTAAGAACTTGCTTTATGAATCTGGGTGCTCCTGTATTGGGTGCATATATATTTAAGATAGGTGTTCTTGTTGCATTGACCTCTTTACCATTATGTGATACCCTTCTTTGTTTTTTTTTTATCTTTGTTGGTTTAAAGTATATTTTATCAGAGACTAGGATTGTTACCTTGCTTCTTTTTCCTTTCCATCTGTTTGGTAAATATTTCTCCATCCCTTTATTTTGAGCCTATACGTGTCTTTGCATGTCAGATGGGTCTCCTGAATATAGCACACCAATAGGTCTTGGCTCTTTATCCAATTTGCCAGTCTGTGTCTTTTAATTGGGGCATTTAGCCCATTTACATTTAAAGTTAATATTGTTATGTGTGAATTCAATCCTGTCATCTTGATACTAGTTGGTTATTTTGCATATTAGTTGATGCAGTTTCTTCATACTGTCATTGGTCTTTATATTTTGGTATGTTTTTGCAGTGGCTGGAACCAGTTTTTCCTTTCCACATTTAGTGCTTCCTATAGGAGTTCTTGTAAGGCAGGCTTGGGGGTGAAAAAATCCCTCAGCATTTGCTTCTCTGTAAAGGATTTTATTTCTCCTTCCCCTATGAAACTACGTTTGGCTGGATATGAAATTCTGGGTTGAAAATTCTTTTCTTTAAGAATGTTGAATATTGGCCCCCACTCTCTTCTGGCTTATAGGGTTTCTTTAGAGAGATCCGCTGTTACCCTAATGGGCTTGCCTTTGTAGGTAACTTGACCTTTCTCTCTGGCTGCCATTAACATTTTTTCCTCCATTTCAACCTTGGTGAATCTGACGATTATGTGTCTTGGGGTTACTCTTCTCAAGGGGTATCTTAGTGGTGTTTTCTGTATTTCCTGAATTTGAATGTTGACCTGTCTTGCTAACTAGGGGAAGTTCTCCCAGATAATATCCTGAAGAGTGTTTTTTAACTTTGTTCCATTCTCTCTGTCACTTTCAGGTGCACCAATCAATCTTTGGTTTGGTCTTTTCACATAGTCCCATATTTCTTGGAGGCTTTTATCATTCCTTTTCATTCTTTTTTCTCTAATCTTGTCTTCACGCTTTATTTCATTATGTTGATCTTCAATCTCTGATATCCTTTCTTCTGCTTGATTGATTTAGCTATCAATACTTGTGTATGCTTCATGAAGTTCTTGTGCTGTGTTTTTCAGCTCCCTCAGGTAATTTATGTTCTTCTCTAAAGCAGTTATTCTAGTTACCTGTTCCTGTAACCTTTTATCAAGGTTCTTAGCTTCCTTGCATTGGGTTAGAACATGCGTCTTTAGCTCAGAGGACTTTGTTATTGCTCACCTTCTGAAGCCTACTTCTGTCAATTTGTCAAACTCCCTCCCCGTCCAGTTTTGTGCCTTTGCTGGCGAGGAGTTGCAATCATTTGAAGGAGAAGAGACATTCTAGTTTTTGGAATTTTCAGCATTTTGGTTCTGTTTTTTTTCTCATCTTCTTGGATTTATCTATCTTTGATCTTTGATGCTGATGACCTTTGGATGGGGTTTTTGTGTGGGCATCCTTTTGGTTGATGTTGATGTTATTGCTTTCTGTTTGTTAGTTTTCCTTCTAAAGTCAGGCCCCTCTTCTGCAAGTCTGCTGGTGTTTGCTGGAGGTCCACTCCAGACCCTGTTTGCCTGGAAATCACCAGCGGAGGGCTCAATGGGAACGGCAGCAATCACCTGCCTTCTGTGTTGGTCTCGCTGGGAGCTGCAGACCAGAGTTGTTTGTAGTTGTCCATCTTGCCTGTCTCCCAAGCAGGATGAAATATCTTGTAATTGATATTATTTACAAGTGCCAGCACACAGTGATAATTTTAAAAAAGATTAACTTTGAGTTATTTTTATTTTGTTTATAAATTATCTTCAAAAGATGTACCTCTTATTGGCTAGACCAAGAGTGAACTGCCCCCAATTTCCCAACCTATGCATTCCACTATTAATAAATAATGTTTAGGTCATTTATTGAATCAATGTCCCTATTTCTTTCTTTCTTCTTCTTCTTTTTTTTTTTTTTTTTTTTTTAGATGGAGTTTCACTCTTGTTGCCAAGGCTAGAGTGCAATGGCGCGATCTCGGCTTACTGCAACCTCTGCCTCCAAGATTCAAGCAATTCTCCTGCCTCAGCCTCCAAAGTAGCTGGGATTACAGGCATGCACCACCACACCCAGCTAATTTTTATATTTTCAGCAGAGGTGGGGCTTTGCCATGTTGTTCAGGCTGGCCTTGAACTCCTGGCTTCAGGTGATCCACCCACCTCGGCCTTCCAAAATGCTGGGATTAGAGGCATGAGCCACTGTGCCCAGCCCAATGTCCCTATTTCTTCCAATATATTTTCTACTTCCTTGTCTCTCTACTATCAATCTGGGACTCAAATACATGTATACTAGACTTATTGATATTATTCCTCAGATCTATTCATTTCCCCTGCCCCTAATTTTTCTTTCTGTTCTCTAGATTAAATAATTTATCAAGTTCACTAACTCTTCCATTATCTTTTTTCTACTGTTTTTTCTATTGTTAAAACTATCAAGTAGATTTTTCGTGATGCAAGTATTGCATTATTCAGTTCAGTTCTACTTGCTCCTTTTATTTCTCTGCTAAGATCTTTTTGTCATTAATTCATTGTAAGAACATTTTCATTTACATTCTTAAGCATAGTTGCTTAAGATAGTTGCTTTAAAATACTGTCTACTAATTCCAACATCTTAGTCATTTCGGGAATGGTTACAAACTGTCTTTCACTTTGGGAACTAGTCAGGTTTCCCTGTTTTTTTGTATGTCTGCCAGTTTTGAATTACGTCATGGATATTGTGAATAACAAGTTGCAGACATTCTGGATTCTATTATATTCCTCTGAAGAGTGCTAATCATGTGTCTGCATTTGTTTCAACGGGCACTTAATTTGAGTAAATCCATACTGAAAACTTTGTGTCCCTATGGTGAGTGCTGGCTTAAATAATCTCAGTTCAGTTCTTTATTGGGCTGCTTAGAATCTGCCCTCAAATACATAGTTCTGGAGTCAACCAGAAGTTAGGCCAAAAGTTATTCAGAGAATTAAGGATACTCTCTCTTTGGATTGCTCCTTTCCAAAATTTGTCCCATCATTTTCCAGCAACTGTGGTTGCTCCAAATTCTGTCCTCTGGTTATTCAAACCAATAAGGCTATAATTTTCTTATCAGTTTTGCCTGTCCTGCCTGGTGCAGCTTCAGGCTTGATTTCATAAAAGCCATAAAAACAGGAAACTCAGGTCATGCCATCTCCTTCTAGACTTCATTTTGCACCCACATTCTTTTTAGAAAAATCAGAATATTCACACAGTGACTGTTTTTAAATTAAATGCAAATTCCCCAAGAGACTGAACTTCAGTATTATTATTGATTGTTTCTGCTACACTCCTGGAGATATCATCCTTAAGCACTATACCAGGTTTCACATTCCTCAGAGTCTTTCCCATCAGGATCTGTGTTTAGTGGCTTCCTGTGGCTGCTGGAAAGATTTGGAAGCTCCAATCCTGATCAGAGAAAGCAGAGATTCTGAGGGAAAACAAAGTCCCAATGCCCATAACAGATTCAATGCTCCAGATTTGACTGAAACATAAAGCAGTAAGCCAAGCAACAATATGTGCAACAAAAATTTGCTGCAAACGGATTGCTAGGAAATTTGTTTTATATTTTAAAACATCTACAGCTGGCTGACTGCGGCCCAACTAAACTGGCATTGTGAAAGGAACTCTGTGTACTATTTAGCATTTCCAGTGACTTAGACATTGAGGCTGGGCATTTTTGTCTTTTGGAAAGAGTTTTCTTTACTCTGACATACATATTGACCCTGCCATTCTTGCTTCTCACCAAAAAAATTTATCAGTTCTGAAAATCTGTCAGGCTATGTCTTTCATTCACTAAAGACATATATCTATGGACTTCCTTCTGCTACCTACCATGGCCAAACTGTGAATTTAGGGTCATAGGCCCAACCCTTTAAGTGAGAAGGTAGACTAACGTCTCCAAGAACCCTGGTTCTTCTTCAGTCGGCCTGGGAATAGAACCAAACCCAATTGCCTTATTAACCTTTGCTTCAGGAGCCAGACTGGTTTTCCACACTGTACATTATATAAATGTATCACATACGGCTGGGAACAGTGGCTCACGCCTGTAATCTCAGCACTTTGGGCCGAGGTGGGTGGATCATGAGGTCAGGAGGTGGAGACCATCCTGGCTAACACGGTGAAACCCCGTTTCTACTCAAAATACAAAAAGTTAGCCAGGCGTGGTGGCAGCCAGCTGTAGTCCAGCTACTCAGGAGGCTGAGGCAGGAGAATGGAGTGAACCCGGGAGGCGGAGCTTGCAGTGAGCAGAGACCACCTCACTGAACTCCAGCCTGGGCGACAGAGTGAAACTCCGTCTCAATAAATAAATAAATAAATAAATAAATAAATAAATAAATCACATACATTTTCTATAATTGTTTTGTACTGTCCGACAATTATTTGTGTTGTCGTCATAATACTTTTAAAAATACATTTTCTGACTTTCATTTTAAAAATTTAATGTATCATTCATGCAATGAAATGCACAAATCTTGAGTGTTACACGGTTTTGTGTGAACATATATTTTTATTTTTTCTGGGGTAAATACTTAAGAGTGAGACTTATGGTTCATATGATAAGTGAATGTTTAATTCTATAAGAAACTATAAAATTGTTTTCCAAAGTGACTGTACCATTTTATAATTCCACCGGAAATATATGCACATTCAAGCTGTTCCACCACATCTTCACCAACATTTGGTATTGCCTGTCTTGTTAGCTTTACCCATTATAGTGGAGATGTAGTGTATCATGTGTCTTTAATATAGTATGGCACGTAGCATGTCTCTAATGATTAATGATAATAAGCATATTTACACATACTTATTTGCCATTCATCTACCTTCTACTGTAAGTGACCATTAAATCTCTTGCCCATATCTCAACTGGGTTGTTTGTTTTACTATTTAGCTGTAAGAATTCTTTATATATTCTGGATACAAGCTGATTTTTAGTATTATGTTTGTAAATATTTTCCCCTGTCTTTGGCTAGCCTTTTCATTTTATACATAATTATATTTTGGAGCACAAAAGTTTTGAATTTTGATAAAACCCAATTCATCATTATTTTATTTTATGGTTAGTGCTTTTGTATACTATATAAGAAACCTTAACTCAAGGTCACGTAATTGTTCTAACAATGGCCTGGGAATACAGGAAGCTCCTCTGCCACTCAGTGATCTGCAACCATACCTCCAATGAGATCTGAATGCTGGCCTTTGGGAGCTATCCCCCATTCAAAGTTTGTCTTACTTAGGAAGCCTCCCTTAGCCCTGGGGCTAGATTATTTTATATTAAATTAATATAATAGGCTAAAATCAACCAGGAGTTATAATGAACTGTGCTGGACTGTAGTTTTTTTCCTGATGAATTGATCCTTTTTTTGTTAAGTCTATTTTGCACGATGAATTGATCCTTTTGTTAAGTCTATTTTGCATGTTATTGATATAGCCAAGACACTTTTCTTATGTGTATTGATTACATGATACATCTTTTTCCATTGTGTTAATTTCAAACTATCTATGTCATACTGAAAGTATGTTGCTTACAATAGCATACATTTTATTTTACTTTCTAATGCAGTTATCAATACGGTTAATTTTAGTCTGTCATCTTGCTCTTTGTTTTTTATTTATGGCATTTATTTGCTGTTACTGCTGTTGTTCCTTTTCTCTCCTTTTCAACCTTCTACAGATTGGGTATTTTTCAGTATTTAGTAGTACATTATTATTGTTTTTGCTTTAACCAGACAATAATGTTTTGAGAAATTAGGAAATGAAAAAAAAATGTGTCTTATATTTATATTTGCCCACATATTTGCTGTTCTCAGTACTTTCTAGGTCTGAGTTTCCATTTGGTATCATTTTTCTTCACCCTGAGGAACTTCCATTAGTAATTCTAATAATGCAGGCATTCTGGAAAAGACATTTTTTTCACTCTGTTTGACGAAAAATGTTTTCATTTCACCTTCATTTTGGAGAATATTTTCACTGCAATTGGAATTCTAGGTTAACTCTTTTTTCTAGCAATTTAAAGATCTTATGCTATCATCTTTTGGCTTCTGTCATTGCTGATGAGAAGTTATTAGCAAATCTTGTGGTTCTGTTATATGTATCTTTTTCTCTATCCAGTTTTAGGATTTTGCCTTTATCATTGGTTTTCAGCAATTATATTATGTGCTTCTATCGGTATGTCTGTTTATACTACTTAGAATTCATTGAACTTCTTGAATCTGTGGGTTTATATTTTCATCAAATCTAAAAAATATTCCACTGTTACTTTTTAAAATATATTTTCCTATGTCAATATTTCTCTCATCTTTTTCTGGTATTCTACAGATATGTTAAACTGTCTTATTTTGCCCGCAAGTCACAAAAGCTCTGTTCATTGTCCATTTATTGTCAGCCATTTTTTTTCTATATGGTTCGGTTTGCATAGTTTCCATTGTAATGTCTTTGAATTCAGTAATATTTTCTCCTATAATGTCTAATCTGATAGTAAGCCCATTTAACGTGTTTTTCATATCAGATATTGCAATTTTCAGCTTAAAATTTCCATTTTGTTCCTTTTATTAACTCTCCATTTTCTTACTGATATTCCTATTTGTTTTCTATTTATGATCAAAGTTTTCCTTTAAAGCCATGAGACCATTTATAACAGATATTTAAAGTATTTGTGTGTTATCTCAATTTGTTTTATTCTTTTTATTTTTCTTATAGATAGTGCTCATTTTGACTGTATTTGTTGGAGTCCAAGAAATGGCTACATCAGACAGAGTTAGCTCACCTCCAGAACAGATGGATCAAAGCTTCAATCAGATTTCCCAGTATGGATGGCACTTCTATCTCCTCTTTCTCAGAAGAGAGGAATGAAAGTTTAGATTACCACACAGGCCCTGATGCTTTCTCAGAACTTTCCTCAATTCTAAACTTTTCCCCATCATAATGAGCTAGAGAGGCAACCACAGTATAATTATCCATCGTTACACTTGACAAGAGTAAGCTTAATTCAAAAATTAGAGCTGAAATTTTCCCAATGGGCTTGCAAGAAAGGCATCTTCATCCTTATGTATTAGTCCATTTTTACACTGTTTTAAGAATTGCCCCAAACTGCGTAATTTATAAGGAAAGAGGTTTAACCAACTCATGGTTCAGATGACTGGGGAGGCCTCAGTAACTTACAGACATGGCGGAAGGCAAAGAGGAAGCAAGGCACTTTCTTCACATGGTGGCAGGAAGGAGAAATGCTGAGTGAAGTGGGAAGAGCCCCTTAAAACCAGGAGATCCCATGAGAACTCACTCACTATCACAAGAACAGCATGGGAGAAACAACCCCCATGATTTAATTCCTTCCACCTGGTCTCTCCCTTGACACATGGGGATTATGGCGTTTACAATTCAAGATGAGATTTGGGCGGGAACACAAAGCCTAACCATATCACCTTATTTCATAGAAAAACTATCAAAAGCTTCAAACCAGGCCTGGCTTTCTCCCAATCTTACGTATTTGCATTTAGTATTATGCACATTGCCTCTTGTCTCTAAATGGCTTGCATATGAATGATTGCTGAAGACCCACTAGATGGTGTTGATTTAATGCATGATCAGTGCTTTTCATAAGCTTACATACTACTAGATCGAAATGCAACCTTAATTTCTGTTAGACTTGCCAGATATCTAGTATAGCCATCATATATATATTGTTATAAAATTTTATAGACATTTTTCTGATCCCATTTATGATCATGATTTCTTCCCTCAATTTTCTTTACTACTGTATTCAGAAATTCTACTGAGAAAGGGGCTTGATTCACCAGAATCTCCACTGCTCCATAATATCCTTGGAATGCAAAATGAATTCCCTGAAAGTAATGTAATTCCAGAAATTAATTCTGGAAAGGAGGTCAAGATACCACTGCCTTTCTAATTTGGTAGGATAAGAGATACCCAAGATGTATTTGGTCTCTGATGTTGATAACTCTTTCCACATATTTCTACACAGCCAACTAGCTAATATAGGTCAGTTAACATACAGCCTTTTTTAATGGAAAGAAATCATAGGTTCAGTTCCCTGACCGATGAAATGTATATTTCTCTGGAGACATTTCTGCAGAGGAGGATATTTCTTACCCAAGGACTGTCATAGAATTTGATTCTTGCTTTGTCCTGTACTGCATATACGTGTACTTGATTCAATCTGATCAGTGATCAGTCTGATTCACTCAAATGTCTGCCACTCTGAGCTTCAACTCCCCCAAAAGACTGCAGAAAGTGTGCATTTTAGACCATGCTCTTCTTGGCTGTGAAATCTTTCCTTAATAGTTGAAAGATTTTCAAGAAAGCCTCACAAGATGAATCAGTTGTTGTCTCATATTTAGCAAGATTTTTCTGTAAATCTATTCTGTAAGGTTAGCTCTTGATTTGCAATGAGGTTAGGCTATTAGATATTCTAATAAGAACCCAACTTGTACATTCCCATTAAAGATTAATTTGGCTGCCTTGCAACATCTGTGTTCTGCTGACTCCTATCTGTTCCCCAGGCTGCAGGGCCAAACTCATCCATCATCACAGACAGGCACTTGGAAGCCACCCCTTGCTGTTGCTTTCACTTATCAAAGAAAGAGTCAGCTCAGGCAGGGAGATTCCTAGAGTAGCCTGTCCCAAAGGCTCTACCTCAGAAGCCCCTTTCCAGGCTTCCCCACTCACCTTTGGGGCTGAATATTGTAAAGGCACCAACACAGCTGATTACTTGAAAACACAACAAATGGGACATGCTGAAAGGTGGCTTTGTAGAGGCATTGTAGCCACTCGGAATCTGGAGACATTTCTACCATAGCGTCTTACCCAAAATAGCACTTGGTGAAATTTAACCTGAGGACTGTTGTTAAAAACAAGTGTGAGTATTTTAGTTAATGTTTGGCAGGCAGCCCATTTGTGAGCATGAGTTCACCCCAAAGCCCAGCGAGAGGGTTTCTAGAGCCTGGTTGCATCCTGGGCTTCTGCCCTAAAATTTTCCTTGCTTGTTGACAGAGTGCAGCAGGTGAGCAGAGAACTGTCCGAAGTGGTCAGGTAGGAGTCTCCCAGGAAGCTGAGAGAAATCCCACTGGCCTTGGCAGTCTTCAGAGCTACCACTCCACACACTGGGCACAAACATCCCAAAAAGGCTCTCTGCATGGGCATGGCTGATTACCCAATGTACAATCTACTTGTGGTGCCCAGACTGTCAGAGGAATCTTGACCGCTATCAAAAATGCTTGTTATAGATAGTTCACCTGCCGCAGGTACAGGCAGTTATGACATACAGCCACAAGTACAATACATAATTCAAGTGAAGAAATGCAATCAAAGATGCAACAGACAGCTTAGGGAAGTAAGAAGTTTCCTTAAAATTGAGACAATCAAGCTCTGGCTGATAAGGATAAGGAAATTGTACAGAAACTTCAAGCATCAGATGAATCATTTAAAAAGATTGTCTTTGAGGACTCTCTCAACTTTGAGATAGCATAGTCTCAGAATTCTGAGAATCCTCTATTACAAGGGTGTATCACATGCATTCTCACTCTTGGTGTCTCAATTAAAAGAGTCTATAAAAAAGCACAAAAAGCATTTCTGCACTTTTGCATAAACTGACTTGTTTGTGTACAAGTGAGGATGAGTGATGAGTCTGTAAAACTTCATGTTGTAGTTTAAGTGACAGGATAACTCCTGAAACTAGAACACAAAAAGCCATTTTTATAACACTTCTTCTTTGTTTTGTTGAACTGAATAAATAAAGAGGGCTCCCTAAATAAAATTACCCCTGGGAAAAAGAAATGAGAAAAAACTTAGAAGGTTACAAAAGAACATTGAGTAACTGCAGGGCATGAAATAGCATGCTTGCTTCTCAGAAATTTCACTGTACTTTTTAAAATACAGAAGAAAGAGGAGGGGAGGCTTGGAGTAGGAAAGCCATTCCCTGACTACAATTGTCATTCACACAGGGTACATAGGATTGAGTTGTCTCATGGATATAAGCATATAGGCCCTTTCCCAGTCCAGTCTGCGTGTGCATTTGCTGCTTCTAGGCAGCGAGTGATTTAATGCCCCCTCCACTTAGTTTATTTACTACCTCTTACTCTCTTTTAGTGAACCCAGGGGCCTTCACTCAGGCATGGATCAATGAGGGAGCATTCACTGTACTCCTCCTGCATCGAAGAAAGAGAAGAAAGTTATGAGGGAAGCAAGAAAGTGAAGCAAGTAGATAACATAGTTGACAAAGTGAAGTCTATGTAATATGACCTAGTGAAAAGAGCTGAGGAAAGCACCAGGATGTCCCTCTCACCTCAGAGGACTTTTGGAGAAAATAAGTAGGACAGTTAATGGGGCAGATACTTGGCAGACTATGTCATCCTATTTTTCGGCATGTGTTGGAAAGGGGGTAAAGTGTACATTAAATAGCCTTTAACAACTCTTGCCTGGCAGTAGTGTGTAAGATGCATATTCACTAACTATAAAACTCATGATTGTATCAGCTATTTTTAAAATGCCTTGTAAAAACTCTAGTTAATATGTTATACTGAATAAGCCTAAATGCAATTGTACTGAGAGTGTTGATACAATAAATTAAGTCACAAATACCAGAATTCACTAATTACCTTCACTCTGGCCAAATCTGCACAGTGAACTATTCTGAATAATAAATCAGCTTTACCCATTGTTCCCAGTTGCCTTAAACAATTATAGCAAAGTGCATTTCATGACAAAAATAATCAAGACCAATAGTAATATCTACGATTTATTCTGGCAGGCACTTTAAAGGTGTCTCTAATTCTCACAACAACCCTGAAAATTGCTATTACCCATTTTACAGCTAAGAATACTGAAGCAGAGAGATGTAAAGTTCCTTGACCAAAGTCACATAGCTAGTATGCTGGGGAGCCATATCTCCTTCAATATTACTCTCTTTAGGCCGACTAAAATTTCTTGAATAAAAAGGCAATCTTTACAGGATGTGTATATAAGCAGTGCTGGGTGGATGGTGACCTGGTATATCATACAAACTCTGACCTAGTCACCCATGATTAAGCTGAGGAGCCCTCAGCTGTACCATCCTGGGTCAACAGAAATGTGGAGGAAAAGGTGGCAACACTTTGGCAGCAGTGACCTTTATCCATGTCCCAAGTATACGTATACATTCTGTCTGCTCTTTCTCTTAACTTACATGAACAAAGCCCAGGGAGAAATATACTTAAAAGAGAAGGCTTCCTTGGCAGCTACTGATCTTACAGAGTCTCCACAAATTCTAGAGGCCATGACCTCTCAAACCTATAGAGAGAGGTACTAAGGCCCTTCGTGTCATGAAACTCAAGGTCACACTTGTGGAGTATGTGGTTTGCGATTCATGTTGATCCAAGTGATAAACACCTGTTATTGAAAGTGTCATCTATGGAGCAGCGATTTCAGTCTTACTTTGAACCTTGTTAGAAATCCAGAATTGCAGGCTCCACCTCAAACCTACCGAATCAATCTATATTTTAACAAGATCCAGTAATATTTCTATGTAAACTGAAATTTGAGAAGCATTGCATTATGAGACAGGCCTACATGGAGAGTCTAAAATGACGGATTCTGAACTAGACAAGTTATCAGGTTCCTAGGAAAGTGCCATGGAAATCTGTTTTTGTGGTCTATACGTATAAGAACTGCTAAAGAGCAAACACATTTTTAGCAAATTTAGCTCCTGAAAAATGTCTTGACTTGCATTATGTAAGGGCAAACATGTCTTTCAATGGTTCAGGCATCAGCAGCTCTAAATTTTATAGCCAAGAGAAAGTCTCAAAATGATTTACAGAGTATTCATGTAAGGGGAGTACATATTGTTTCACTAGTCCCATTTCTGACTCTGAATTTCCTGATTTTCTTAATATTTAAATTTTATTAGAAGTGCATATTTAGAAATATGTAAGGCTTTTTGTATGACTTTTCCCCCAATGAATACAAAATCAGTCAAAGAAAAAATAAGCACCATGCATCCATGTTTTATATTTAAGACAATTTGGTCACTTTAATCATACAAGGTAAAGCACAAGGAAGCATAAAGGTGAATCACTGTATGGAATCCAGCTGTCTGTAAATGTAAATAGCTGTCAAAAACATTGAGACCAGGATGGCTATAGCATTGACTCAGGAACCTCAATTTTTGGAGATGCTTGGTGAGGTAACGTGGAGAGCATCAGATAGAAGAAATTCTTCACTCCTCCAATAGTTCACCAAGAAGAGAAGATGAAATCACACAGATGAGTCTCTTGAGAAGTAACTATGTAAGCCAATAAAAACTTTCCCCTACTAGAAAAAAATACAAGTATAATAGAAGAATCAGAGGAAGAAAAAAAGGGACGGAAGTGAAGAAGAATAGGAAGGAGGGAAGAGAAAACAAAAGAATAAAAATATATATATGAAGTGATTACTTAGAACCATATACTGTGATAATATATGTTATCTCACATAATTACACATGACAAAACTGAGGCCCAGAGTTTTAATAATTTACCCAAGGTCAAGTAGCTTGTAAGTTCTAGTATAGAATTTTGAACTCAGATTTACAATAGCATCTAGAGGGAGTATTTTTTAATTGTGTGCTGATTATAGAATCGCAAGGTCATTGTATTTTCAAACTGTAAAGCATGTTACAGAACAGAGCATTGAAAACCTGAGATACCCATAATTAAAGTGACTGGCAAATTTAAAATAACTGCCTATCAGGAATTTGTCCAAGACCACACCATAGGTAGGCAGCACCAAGAAAGTATCAGAGTTGTTTTCAGACACATCGGTCTACACAAGAGGAGGCTATTTAGTAAACAGAACAATTGTTGAGCAATATAGTCACTTTCCTGGTTTGAGAAAGTTTGCCCAGAAGTTCAGGGAACTGGTTTCCACATGATTGAATGAACTCGGAATTTGACTGAAACCAATTTAGGATTTGCAGGTGTCCAAAACTTAGACACTTCTAATACTTGTCCAGAGGAAACTGGTTTACTCAAAGTCAAATGTGACTTCCTGTTTTTAAGAAATAAGGCTTAAACCACTAGTTAAAAGGGCTCATTGAATTTCTTGGCCATGATATAACTTTAGAAAAACAGTCTATTTTGATGATATAAACGTAATTGAATAAGAACCATATGGATTGCATTCTCCCTTCTAAACTACACATGAATTAGAAATTAAGTCTTTATTCTCCTCACAGTAATTAATGAGAAAATTGACTAAATATGGTACTGGCCTGATTCACCATTTGGAGCTCACATTGCCTCTATTTTACAGGTAACTGTTAGGAGTGAGCACAGCCCAGGTTTAGGAACCAAGACACCAGCTGAATCCCAACTCAGCACCTCACTCACATCCCTGTTTGTCTCAAGCCAGTTTGCTTTTGGTCCTCCCAACTTATAAAACCTATTTTCTCTGTTCACAGTGCAATGCCCCTGCTCAAACTCCTTTTCCTTTAGGTGGGCTCTGAAAGGGGCAGGGGGCACAGGCTGTTCTAACTCCTGGTGTCGGGACAGAGGCAGAAGGCTGGGAAACTGTGGGAAGATGGGCACATCCGACTAAAGTACCTCTCCATGCTTTCTCACTCACAGAGATATAGTTCCTTGAAAGTATTATTCTCAGCCAACTGGCTTAATGTATTTCTTAGTTACCACCCCAACCAGTCTAGTTCAGAATCACCACACCTGTCTTCTTACATAGCAGACATAAGAGATACAAAAAGCAGACTTTTCTCTTTTCAGCACTACTATTTTACATTTTAATCACTATTTCTGATAAAGGCATTAATATTTGCTGAACCTCTCTACCTCTTTACCAGACTAACTAAAAGGCATTTTACTTGCATTAGTTTACCTGATTCTTAGAACCACCCTTAAAGGAAAGGTAGGTATTATTAACCTAATTGAATTGATGAGGGGACTAAGCCTTGAAAAGCGAAGTAACAGG
Organism: Theropithecus gelada; assembly: GCF_003255815.1. Lineage (NCBI taxonomy): Eukaryota > Metazoa > Chordata > Mammalia > Primates > Cercopithecidae > Theropithecus > Theropithecus gelada. The sequence goes on along the minus strand of NC_037668.1, from coordinate 10,562,054 downwards.
CTCAAAGATGCATAGATGGTAAGTGACAGAACTGTGTTTCAGATCCAGTTCTAAATGACTCCAAAGTCCACTTTCTGCATCACACCACCATCCTTTCTTTTAGGCACTGATACAGATTCACATAAGCCTCTTGTCCTTCTTCTCTGTCATTGTTTAATTTGAAAAGTACAAAAGTCAGCAAAGAGATGAGCTGGGGTCACTGATGCAGATGTAGGAAAACAGTAATTGGTTCCTCCAGGCACCCCTGCTTGAACTTTAACAAAAGAATCAAGAAGCAATTGAAAATCATCTTTAGCTTCACCTTCTTCAGCTTCTGCAACTTTTGTGTATGATACTTTTCTGCAAATTTTGCAATTTTAAATTCAGAACAAGATATATGTAAGTATTATTGTGTGGGTTTAATATCTATTACTTAAAAACAGTTGCTCATTTGTAAATTCTTATTGAGAGATGATTATGCATTGAAATTTAATATAATGATAGAAACCCATAAATGTTTACAAATAATGCTTTTAAAATTAACAGTATTCCATATATACACTATGTATACTAGTACACTACCTACATGCACATATAAACATTACTCTATTGAACTACTTATGCACAAGAAAACAACACATTTTTATACAATTAACTTCCTCATAAACAAACACACCCACATGAACACATGGAAACAATATGCAGTGAAACACATGCAAAGAGATTTGCAAATGCACTCACAAGCAAATCTGTAAAAAATGGAAAAATCATATGATCATTTACACTTCTCTCTCCCCCTTCCTCCTTCTTTACTTTCCCCCATCTCTGTCTCTCTCATATAGGCACACAAGCATTGAAGCCTTTAAACTAGCAACTTCTTCAAATGGAAATACTGAGTGAAGAAACTCTTTTGATTCAAACTCCACTCTCTCATAGGCCCGAGGAATAAGAAGTCTCTTCACAAGACAATTCTCTGATCACTCCGGACATGCTAAGGATCTCCATTTGTAACATTTGTGTTTTCATAAGGAAACTCTGTTCACTCCAAACCCTTAACATTCTTTCTAAATTCTCAAACTTGCTACGTGTATCCAAGGTGATGTTTATCCAAGAGAAAATCTTGCTTTGTTCTTTCTCTCTGCTACTGATTTTTCCCTTCTCCTCCCTCCCCTCTACTGATTTTTCCCTTCTCCTCCCTCCCCTCTTTTTAGTGGTGATAGTGAGAAATTCCAGAAAAGAGTATTTTAAGGTGATAGCTCTGAAATTTACCAAAAAACAAAAACAAAACAAAACCCACAGAACACTTTATGAAGCATCTTCTATAAGTCATGGTGAGAATAATAGTTTCAAATTCATTCTTGAAAACAGAATATGCATCACCACTTCAGTTTAGTTTACTTCTACGAATATTTTTTGAACATCCACAACAAATACTTTTTGAACATTGCTACCAGAAAAACAAACAGATGGCCACTCCTTTGCCCTCCCAGACCACCTTGTGTAAAGCTCTATTAAACCATCTCTCACATTGGATTAATAGCTATTTATTTGTCTCACACTCTAGTACTCACTTGATCATTATAAAAATGGGCTGGATCTTATCCAAGTCCTTTAGTGCTCGATACAAATTAATGAATAAAGTAAAAGATGGAGATTTCAGAGACATTTCTGAGGTAGAGTTCACAGGTCTTAAGTGCCAAAATAGGCTAAGGAAGGGGAAAAGATGTTTCTCCCTTTAAAGACTAATGTTTGGTCCCTAAATGAGGGTGGGAAGCAGTTGGGGTTGCAAAGGGAGCAGATATTAAATTTATTTAAATCTGCATACTTGTAGGGCATACAAAGGAAAATGTCTATTGGTTGTCCATGGTTCAGAATATAGCTGATGCTAAAAAGTATACATCCTTCCCCAGAAAAGCCATGTAGTAAAAGAAAATGAGCCTAAACAGACTCTAAGGAAGTTGGAACCAGAGAGTAAATGTTTCCCTTGAATAAGGGGTTCAAATGTCTCTGGGGCACCTTCTTCCTTGGCCTAGAATACCTGTTGGAGCAACGGGAAGGTTCTGCTTGCATCTGTACCTGGTCTATGTCTGTTTTTAGCATGATGGCCAGCCTAGGTACAGTCTAAAATGGTCAGGCCTGAATTTACCAGCTGGTATTCAGCACCCAGCCTGCAGTCACTATACTTGGAATGCTACTTGCACTGTGGGGTAAGGGTCTGCACTCTTAAACCCCAAGAGGTCTTGTCCCCACTAATTAATTATTAATACACTATATATATCTGAAAAAGCTCCCCATTCACATCTCCTGATAGCCCTTAAAAACGTGGAGCTGCATACATGTACAGTTTCCCAGTTATGGTTTCTGATGGCAGAATGCCCTAGGGCACCTTGGTTAGAGCACAACTGGGGTCCACAGTAGTAAAAGCCAAAGGTGATGGACAGCCATCTTGGGAATGCTCTGCCTTCCCATATGTCTTAAGTTAAAGGATTCCCAGATACAGAAACTGAGCTGTTCTTGAGTAATAATGGGCAGTGATTTGTGTTTTTTGTTTTCCAAAACTTCTGAAAGCATTAAACAGAGTGGGTAACCTAAGAAACTTAAAAAATTTAACAGACAAAGCTCTATTCTGGCTGGGTGCAGTGGCTCATGCCTGTAATCCCAGTAAGAGATGAAGCTGCCTGGGCTTCTGGGTCAGGTGGGGACTTGGAGAACTCTTCTGTCTAGCTAAAGGATTGTAAACACACCAATCAGTGCTCTGTGTCTAGCTGAAGGTTTGTATATGCACCAACCACCACTCTGTAAAAACGGACCAATCAGCACTCTGTAAAATGGACCAATCAGCACTCTGTAAAACGGACCAATCGGCAGGATGTGGGCAGGGCCAAATAAGGGAATAAAAGCTGGCCATGCCAGCCAGCAACCACAACCTGGGGTCCCTTTCCACACTGTGGGAACTTTGGTCTTTTGCTCTTCACAGTAAATCTTGCTGCTGCTCACTCTTTGGGTCTGCACTACCTTTATAAACTGTAACACTCAGAGCAAAGGGGTGCAGCTTCACTCCTGAAGCCAGCGAGACCACGAACCCACCAGGAGGAACAAACAACTCCAGACGCGCCACCTTTAAGAGCTGTAACACTCACTGTGAAGGTCTGCAGCTTCACTCCTAAAGTCAGTGAGACCACAAACATCTGAAGGAACAAACTCCAGACACACCATTCTTTAAGAACTGTAACACTCGGCAGGGCAGGGTGGCTCATGCCTGTAATCCCAGGACTTTGAGAGGCCAAGGTGGGTAGATCACGAGGTCAGGAGATTGAGACCATCATGGCTAACATGGTAAAACCCCATCACTACCAAAAATACAAAACATTAGCAGGCTTGGTGGTGGGCACCTGTAGTCCCAGCTACTAGGGAGGCTGAGGCAAGAGAATGGCATGAACCCGGGAGGCGGACCTTGCAGTGAGTGGAGATGTGCCGCTGTAATCCAGCCTGGGTGACAGATTGAGACTCCAGCTCAAAAAAGAACTGTAACACTCACCACAAGGGTCCACAGCTTCATTCTTGAAGTCCGCGAGACCAAGAACCCACCGGAAGGAACCATTTCCAGATACACCAGCACTTCGGGAGGCTGAGCTAGGCGGATCACTTGAGGCTAGGAGTTTGAGACCAGCCTAGCCAACGTGCCAAAACCCCCGTCTCTACTAAAATACAAAAATTAGCCAGGCATGGTGGCACACGCTTGTAATCCGAGCTATTTGTGGGGCTGAGGCAGGAGAATTGGTTGAACCTAGGAGGTGGGGATTGCAGTGAGCCTAGATCACACCACTGCACTCCAGCCTGGGTGACAGAGCAAGACTGTCTTAAAAAAAAAAAAAAAGAAAGAAAAGAGAAAAACAAAAGTTCTCTTCTGAGCTACTCATATGAATATATCTTAATAACTTTAAAACCTAAGTACACAAAATTGGGGCCAATATTAAATAAACATGGGCAACAGGACTGGGTGTTTTGATGAGGGTGTGTCCGGAATTGGTGGTCTTGCTGACTTCAAGGATGAAGCTGCAGACCCTCAAGGTGAGTGTTATAATTCTTAAAGATGGTGTGTCCGGGGATCAGATGTTCAGATGTGTTCGGAGTTTCTTCCTTCTGTCGGGTTCGTGGTCTCGCTGGCCTCAAGAGTGAAACTGCAGATCTCTGCAGTGAGTGTTACAGTTCAGAAAGGTGGCGCAATCTGAGTGGTTCATTCCTCCCCTCTGGAGTTGTTCATCCCTCCCAGTGGGTTTGTGGTCTCATGGGCTTTAGCAGTGAAGCTGCAGACCTTTGCTGCGAGTGTTACAGTTCATAACAGCAGTGGGGACCCAAAGTGACCAGCAGTAAGCTTTATTGCAAAGAGCAAAAGAACAAAGCTTCCACAGCAACAAAGAGGACCCAAGCTGGTTGTTGCTGGGGTGACCTGCTTTTATTCCCTTATCTGGCTCCACCCACATCCTGCTGATTGGTCCATTTTACAGAGAGCTGATTGGTCCATTTTGACAGAGTGCTGATTGGTGCATTTACAAACCTTTAGCTAGACACAGAGTGCTGACTGGTGCATTCACAAACCTTTAGCTAGAGGCAGAGACACAGAGTGCTAACTGGTGCATTTATAATCCTTTAGCTAGATGGAAAAGTTCTACAAGTCCCCACCCATTCCAGAAGCCCAGCCAGCTTCACCTGTCACTGGGACTCACCACAGGGGGCTTTGTAGCACCTAGACTGGGCACTCCCGTAGCCCAGAGGGAGCTTGTCCCCTGATCAAGTCCAGCAGGCACGGGCCTGCGGGCCCGCCAAGCCGACTCTGGCCTCCGCCAGCCAGAGAGGGGCCACCACAGCGCAGCGGTGGGCTGAAGGGCTCCTTGAGCACAGCCAGAGCGGTCGCCAAGGCTGAGGAGGCTCCCAGAGCGAGCAAGGGCTGCTAGCACGTTGTCACCTCTGAAGGGGATTTGAAGCTATAGGCAACTTCTGTTTTTCCCTCCATCTTCTCTATATTGATATTTGAAGTTCTATTATAAATTTTTCTTCATGTAATTTTTTTCCTATTAGAATTGAGATATTCCACAGATGGAGTAACATTTATAATAACCTTTCTCTAATTCTACTTAAACCGGAGTCACAGGATATTAGAGACCTAGTCCAGAGGGTTTTTGTTCGTTTTCATTTTCTTTCTCTTCCTCCCCTCTTTCCTTCCTTTCTCCTTTTCTTCTTTCCTTTCCTATTTTGTTAGCCTTATAAACTTTTATTCAAATTAAAGCTTCTACTGGAGATCAGTTTGAAACAAGAAAAAAGAAAGAAAGAATAAAAAGCTCTAGTTTGTGGCAGCAGCAAAGCGAACTACCTATAGATTCCATGGAGCCCAGTTTGCAAAACCACTATTCCACTCCAGTGCTTTCATGTTAAAAGAGGCTTTTTTGTATAGCCCACTTCTCACTAGAGTTGGGTAGGATTAATGGTCACTGTGCTTCCTAATCAGAATCAAAAAGGAGATCCCACCATACCTCAACGTCAGCCTTTGCTCCAGTTGGAACCCCAGATGCTGCAATTCATTACTTAATTTTATTCCCTTTTCCCACCCCATTTTGTTTGTTTACATTGTTTGGCAAATCTATTTCCCTCACTCGATTATAATCTCTTTATTATCTTTATTTCAACTAAATTAATTTTTATATTTCCCACACCTATAACTCACAAGGCTTTTCACAGTCTAAATGTTTCGAAATGTTAAATAAAGGGATTTTATAGAATTAAACATAAGTCCACAGAAATTAAGCAATATTCCTTATTTGTAAAATACCACTGTAAGACCCAGTTTCTAAGCACACATGTGGTACATGAATGCATGATTGGATGAATGAATAAATGAGCCAGGTGCTAATGTATGTGAAAATACCTTGTAAACTATGAACTTCATAAATGTGAGTTCTTATACATGTTACATGGTTATTTTCTGACTCTCTCAATCTATTGCACTCTGACTGAATTTTGGCAACTTCAGATGAAGCCCAGGAGGAAATATGCGGCGTGTGCCTCAGGGGAAGCTGTGAGGGCAGGCATAGAGAGTGAAATCTAAGGGGATGTCCAGAACCCATGGGCCTGGAACAGAGAGCTCCCTGACTGCTAACAATCCAGTTCTCACCCTTAAATTTCCAATGCTCAGCAGTAAGCAAACATGAATGTTTTAAGCAGCCCATAAATCTTCCTGGAGCCAGGGTGCTGAATAAGTCCTAGGAAAGTGGTAATGGTAGAAACAGGATCTCCTCTCTGGAAGTAGTTTCTTTCAGTGCCAGCTTTTGCCCCTGTTAGCTGCTAACACACATACCCCAGCTGCCTCAGTGAGGCTCATATTCCAGTAAAACAGGGCAAATGGAGGGACAGAGACCAGAAAGAGCTCCCTGGAATCTCTGAGTTTCCTAATTTGGGAACTCTCAATGGGTGATGTCACCCCCTTCAAGAGTTTTCATGTTGGAGATCAGTCACTGAGGTCTGGAAGCCCACAGAGACATGAATTCCAGACTGAAAAACCAGGCCAGAGGTATTCTGCTTCTGCTTAGTAACCCATAATGAAAAATGGAAAAGAACCCACAAAGATTTCGATAAATTTGACTACAGAATTTAAGCTGAACTTTCATTAAGCAGGTTTTTTTTTTAACCATACTTTGATGAGTTGGAAAAACAGAAACATCTTTATTTAAAAATGTTTCGTGGTTTTGCGACTTTGTCCAGGAAGCCTGTGATTCTCAGAGTAGCATAAAGGCAAAGGGTCACAATCTTGGCAGAGTTAGACCTTCTCTCTGCTCATGTCACCTGCTTCACTCCCTTGATTTAGCATCTATCCATGTATACTAATTATTTTTCTACATGCCCGTCCCTGATAAAAGGGACTACCATGTACCTTGCTTATCCTTTATTGATTGCTTAACAGTCATTAACATACAATATGCATTCAATAAGGATTTGCCCTATAAATTTTTATATTGAGCTCACTGATTTCTTTAACAAAGGCTATCATCAAGATGTGATTTTTTTGCTCAGTACAGATTTAAAGACGATTTGCTGATCTCCAACATGAAAACTCTCAAAGAAGATGGTGTAACCCCTGGCTACATACCCAGAGTAATGTAAGGTTTGAACTGCTGGTAGGTATAATAGATCCAATGCACCACAATATTCACCACTCAGGGTTGGACTGGCCTAGCTTGAGGCACATTCTACCCAAGGGTCAGTGTGCTATGGTGAGGGGATAGCATCAGAGAGTTGTAAATATGGCCTGAAATGGGAGCCAGAAGTACGTTTTGGAGAATAATAGCAAACAGCTCTGAAGACAACTAAAAAATGTGTCAATCACAGACTCTAAGTTTATATGTATATATAGGTGGGTCCTAGGACTAGAAGTTCATGTAGTTTGCTTAGCTGAGGGGTGTGTGTGTGTGTGTTATTTTTCAATGTTTTAAATCTCCAGGCAGAATCAGTTTTTCTGATATGCTTTGTCTCCATATTGCCTTTATCCACTTTAAATAGAACCATTAGCTCAAATTGCATTGCTAGTATTTATTTACAGATTAGCCTCTTCCATTAGACTGTGCTATCATGAATTAATTCATCTTTGTCTTACCTGATATCTCTTGTTCTTAGCCCCGTTCCTGGGAAGTACAGTAACGAATAAGACAGAATCCTTTCCTCAAACTGCTTATATTCCAGTGAGGAGGTCAATGGTTCAAAAAATTACAATTTAAAGTGTAATCTAAGTAAATTTAAATAAATCAAAAACAAATACAATGTGGCCGGACACGGTGGCTCACGCCTGTAATCCCAGCACTTTGGGAGGCTGAGGCGGGTAGATCACCTGAGGTCAAGACCAGCCTGGCCAACATGGTGAAATTCCATCTCTACTGAAAATACAAAAAGATTAGCTGGACGTGGGGCAGGCGCTAGTAATCCCAGGTACTTGGGAGCCTGAGACAGGAGAATCACTTGAACCCGGGAGGTGGAGGTTGCAGTGAGCCAAGATTGTACCATGGCACTCCAGCCTGGGTGACAAGAGCAAAACTCTGTCTCAAACAAACAAACAAATAAACAAAAAATACAATGGAATCTCAGTAGAGGAAAGTCAGTTCAGACGTGTTCAGTGAGAAAGGAGGTAGTCTTTAATCTGGACCTTTAAGGAAGGGTAAGATTTCAACAGACTTGGAGCCCTTTAAGTCCATTCTAAAATTCATTTATTTTAGCCAAGGAAATATACTCTCCTGAAGAGAGTCCTGGGCTGCTCTGAGGGCTCCTCTGTTGAGGTAGTGTTACCAGTAGGAGAAACTGCCTGTTCATTAAGGGAGAATTAAACCCAGCCACCTTTCCCTAAACCCCCTGTTGGGAATCACCTTTATTTGCTGTTGTGGTTAAAGTGATCTTGTCAGGTTGTTTAGGCCTTTAACGCGACTGATCTTTACAGTTGTGTTTTGGGGCAGGAAATGGCCAGACCCCACCCTGAGCACTCTGTCTTTTTTAACAAAAAGCAAAATCCATCATTCCAACAATGAATCTCTTTTCTCGTTATAAAGAAACATTTAAGAACAGAAAACCCATATAAGAAACTTGAAAAAAAAAAAAGGGTTACTTTCAAAATTCTGGCTTTACTGAAAATTAGTCATCAGGAAAACAGCTCAATTTAACCTTCGGTTTTGGGAATTAATTAACAGTTTGATATTTATAGATAAGTGAAATTAGGACTATAACCTCGTATATGAAACCAAATTTAATACTAAATGCAATAAGAAGGTTCATGCTGTGGACCTTCTTGATTAAGAAGGATGAAGCTTGGATTACAGTAATTCTGTGAAGAAAAACTAAATAGAAATACATTTCCATTCATGTGATTATGTCTCTATTGGAGCAATACGGCTGGATATAGCCTAGAAAATTCTATTACACATTCAGTAAAATGGATTTGTTCAGGGTTTGAGAATATAATAAATTATCGTAGGACTTAGCCCCAATATAACCTGCCAATTATCTCCCAAGGAGCTTTCTTAGGCTTCTCAGTAAACATATTATGCCTTTTCCCCCACATGCCCATTCTCAAGGGAAAAGTAAAGAAAAAATAATTAGGTAAAAGAGATATATAAAACCCTTCCATGTAAACAACACAATTTTAGGAGAATAAAAAATCTCACATTTTAAGAAAATGAACGAGATCAAGAATGATATACATATTATGATACAAATTTTGAGTGAAATTAGCCTTCAGAACTGTTTAACCTAGTTTCCTGCCTCCCAGTAGTTTAGCCTATAAGAAGACTTAATTGCCTAAATTCTTTGACAACTTATTTTGTAGTTTTGGGGTGAACATATGAGGCAGAATGTGAATTTTTACTCAATTGAGAAATCAAGAAGTAGACATTTTATGCTACTACAATAGCTTGTCCCAGTCTTTCTGGTTATATAATTATATAATGTGATGAAATAGAATTAAACTCAATGGAATATATATATAAAATATATTTTTATTGTTTTCACCAAGAAATTACATTAAGTGCTTAGAGAATAATCAGTAAAAGTAAGTCATAAAAACATTGCTGAGGGCAAGACTGTGGAAGATGGGGGAAATTTTAATAAAAACACAGAAGGCTACTCACCTCAGATTAAAGTATCCTCAAATTCTCACTATATTTTATAGAAATTAAATGGAAATAATGGAAATGAGAGATGCCACTTTATGATGACACAGAACTCATACTCAGGGACCCATATTCAATGAAAACGTCTTGGCCCCACATCAAAAGATTGGCATACAAATGCTCCTTCATATTTTAAAAATTAAAATAAAATACATAAGGTTCTTATGTATCATTTTTATGATTTCCCACTTAAACTGGCTTTTTATTACCAGAATAACATTTCCAATTGTATTGGATAAAGATGACTTTTAATGAGTTGCCTTATATAAGAGTTAATAAAGTTGGAGGTGCTCCTCATTTCCTAAGGTAGTACAGACTAGACTGAAAGTTTTTGGGAAAAAATCAGGCAACGGAACAAAAGATCACTCTGAAGCAAAAAGACATCTGTGCCTTAAGTTTGACATGATAATACCATCTCTTAGAACTCTTCTGGCAAAAAGAATACTAGACTAGATGAATCACATACTATCCATCAACTTAGCAATATCTCAACTCGCCTCCACTGAAGATGGGCATCCAGTTCTCTACCTTTCCTTACACCTCTTTATTTCCCATCTGTCATTTATGACTTTTATATTGAAAAGTTGTTAAAATTTGTATTCTGATCTATAACATTAAGTATTTGGTGTTTCACCAATAAAGCAATCCTAAAAGTTGAAAACCAACAAATAATGTTATTATGTGGCTCATGCCTGGAATCCCAACCTTTTGGGAGGCTGAGGCAGGATTGCTTGAGCCCTGGAGTCCAAGACTAGCCTGGGCAATTTAGTGAGACCCTGTTTCTACAAAAAATAGGAAGTTAGCTGGGTGTGATGGCACAAACCTGTAGTCCTGGCTACTCAGAAGGCTGAGGTCAGAGGATCCCTTGAGCTCAGAAGGTTGAGGCTATAGTGAGCCGTGATCACACCACTGCACTCCAGCCTGGGTGACAGAGCAAGACCCTGTCTCAAACAAACAAACAGACAAATATTATTATGAGTGTGTGACTATTGTTCTTTATAATAATAGATTTACCAGCTTTAGCAAATAAAAATAAAGCATGCCCAGATAAATTTGGATTTTAGATGAACATCAAACAATTTTTTTTGTATAAGTAAGTTCTATGAAATATTTGAGCCATACTTATACTAAAAGATTGATGTTTGTCTAAAATTCAAATTTAACTTGGCATCTGCATTTTATCTGGTAGTCTGCCTACACAACAATGCTTTGTGCAAGCATTATATTTTCTTCATATATCTAATGCCATGACCCCTGGTCCATTCAAAATAAAATATTTCTAGATGCAAAGTCAAATAGATAATCGTTTCCTAAACACTATCAATTATTTAAATCCCAATAGATTCCTTATTTAAAATCAATCCAACTAAGTGAAAAGTTTTGTTTAGGACTCAGTATTATGTTCTTAATCTCTTTGGACATTCTGAAACCATATGCTTAGTTTTGTGATCCCTCATCTTAAAAATGAAGAGGTTGGAGTATTTGTGTGTTTTATCATACACACACAAACTTTATTAAACACCTTTTAAGAAAGTGGTATTTTATACACATCCCCTGTTTAATAGTTGCTCCCCATCTTATAGCCCTTTTTTGGTGTCCCATTTCACTTTAAGATAAAGTGTAAAATCCATGAAGTGATCCACACCGCTCTGTGTGATCTGAATAGGCTTGTTCAGTCTTACCTAGTGGTGGTATTTTTCATTTTGTTCGTGTCTTTTTTACTGATCTTTTGTTTCTGGAAACTTAGTCATTCTTTTTCCACTAATGGATTTTGTTTTCTCTGATTGATTTAGAATAATTTTTTCATTCACTTAACTTCTTTTTCCTGCCAGTCTGCTTTAAGGAAAGCCATGTGTTCAATATAATTACTCTAAGTTTGACCTATACCAAATGGTTGTTTAATCCAAATATCTTAGCAGCAAACTCCAAGTATCTGAGCAGCAAACTAAATTCAGTCATTCTTTAGTACCACCAAAGGTATTGTTCCCTTTGCCCAATAGGGATCAATTTGATCCTACCCCATTGCCACTCTCCTTTTCTTCGCTCCTCTAATTGCCACTCATCCTTCATATCTCGGCCTGATACTACCTCAGAAATACTTTTGACTTCATTTATCCCTTCACAAAATCAATTATATTTATTTGCGTGATTATTGATGTCTGACCTTCCCAGCAGAGAGGCTATAAATTCTGTCAAGTAAATAACCATATCGGAACAGTTCTCTACCATACACCCACCTCTTAGCATGATGTTTTATTAGTTTGTTCTTATGCTGCTTTGAAGAAATACTTGAGACAGGGTAGTTTATGACGGAAATAGTTTTAATTGAGTCACAATTCTGCCTGACTGGGGAGGCTTCGAGAAACTTACAATCATGATGGAAGGGGAAGCAATACACCCTTCTTCACATGGAGGCAGGACAGAGAAGAATGAAAAGTGCTAAGCAAAAGGGGAAAAGCTCCTTGTAAGACCCTCAGATCTCATGAGAACTTACTCAGTAGTATGAGAACAGCATGGCGGTAACCGCCCCTATGATTCAATTATCTCCCACTGGGTGCCTCCCATGACACACAGGGATTATGGGAACTACAATTCAAGATGAGATTTGGGTGGGGACACAGCCAAACCATTACCATATCAGGTGTCTTCTACACAGTAAACATAGATATGATGTATTTCTTAAATGAATGGATAGATGTATGAATGAAGAATGGTTATAGGATAAGGGCGATATTGTTTTCATCACCACTTCACAAATTAGAAAAATGGAGTTTTGGAGAAATTAAATAACTTATTTACTTAGCTCATGAATGGGAGTCAGAATTGAAATCTACATCTGTCCGTTATCACTTTCTGTTATTGCTACTCTCTAAAGTCCATTCAAGTTGAACAACTAATGATTATATGATTTATAATCTTGGTAATAAAACCATAGTTGGGAAAAATAATTTCATCAGTTGGTTTTAGCAAAACTGTATTTTCAGACATTAAGCAATGTGTCTTGGGGGAGTTGCAGAGGAGTAGGACTTCCCTGTGGTTTGGTGAGAGGGAGGGGTAGACTAAGCCACACAGCCACCAGAGACAGCACCTGGAACAGAAGAGAGTTTTTTGCCCACACACTGAGTATCTGGCTTCCAGATGGATCTGGGGCACATATTTGTTTTTGTAATTTCCCCAACTCCTCCTCATCTCCTCATTTGCCACCCTCCTTTCAGAGGAATTTAAGGATGGGCTTTGTACTGTGTTGCCTCCTTTTTTCCTTTTTAAGCCCCACCCTCTAGTTCCCTTCCACAGTGACTGGGAGTGACAGACCTTCCTTGTATTGGAATTAAAGGGAAAATGATACCTAACTGATTCACTCAGCATCCTTCAGCATAGACACCTGGCTGTTTCTGCAGCTTTGGGTAAAGCCTAATCTGTTTAGTTGGGACAATAGTAACTCGGTTCATCCACTTGGACCAATCACAAGTCCCGTGTGCTGAAACTGCCCAGTGTTAACTGCCCAGTGATCCACATTCCACAGGCACTCCCTGGAGGATACTCCAGGAGTGTTCTCTTATGGCAGGCCAGGGGACTCTGGCCTAGGGAGCATGAGTGGCCATTCTGTTGAAGTTTTTCAGGGATAATATTTTGTAGCCTTTTTGTCCAGGCATTTTAAGGATTAGGAAAGAGCTTCAGTATCTTTTTCCAAAGGAAACATTTAGACTTTTTCAGAAAATGGCAATTGTCTCATTTTTTACTAACCTCAGGAGGAGTGCAGAATGAGCCTAGCAGGGGTCTGTCTTCTATTATCGTTCTTAATCTTCAGACAGCATACCTGTGTTTGATGAGATGGCTCCATAAGTGAATCTAAGTCCATCTTTGAACACATTCCAGGCTCTACTCTCCATTTTTATCAACCAGACACTTCGAGGAAGACACTTGCCTCCATCTGTCTACATTATGGGGGTATGGGAGGGAAGACTCTGAAAAGTCAAGAAAATGTTGCAGCAAGGATGGTTTATATGAACTAACATCTAGTGTTTTCCTCTGCCCTAAGTGTTCAGGCTAAAAATATCAGAGATTACATTGTAAGCAGAATAATATGGAGTATAAATTATTGTCCCCAATTGTTTATAAATTATTAGGGAAAGAGACCACATCCCATCTTTCTTTCAGCCTCACTATCATGGTAGATTGTTATTGTTATAAATACTCAGTGTTTCTTCATGTGAAAGGATGATAGCCCTGTTGGTGCTAGGTTTCGCTATGTTGCTTGCTTTAGCCAATTAAATATGAGCAGAAGTGATGTGCGCCACTTCTTATCATAAAGTTTAAAAGCCATCACACAATGTTCTCTTTTCTCTTTGCCACAAGATGAGAAATAATCCTGAAAAGTATTTTTCCTTTAGTCTGAATCCTGGAAAGAAGATGAAGTGGAGCAGGGCCATAGCTGACCTGCAAGGGATATAGCTTGAGCAAGAAATAAATGCTTGTTATAAGTAAGTGATATTTGAGAGTTGTTTGTCACTGCAACATAATTCAGTCTATGTTCCCTGATCCAGCTGACCTCCCAGAGCTTGGTCTAAACTTAAATATACTTACATCAGCCTCTGAGATAACCCATATCCCTCATAGATGTGGAAGCCCCAGTACAAAAGATATTCAGTGGCCCTCCCTCTCACGCAGAAGGAAATACCTGTAGTATTTGAGAGTTCTTAAGAGTTTTCTGTTTTAGGACTGAGCAGCATGTGACTGGTGTAATTTATAGGTATACCACAAGCTCCTGTGTCAATAAATTTCTTTCTTTCATGTATTCTAAGTTAGTTAGTCCAACCCAGATTGTCAGCGAATAGACCTAATCCCACAGTTTGTCATGGTCTGGCAGCAGAGGGAAGAAGTCAAGGTATCATAAATGGGAACCAAAATGTGAGGAACACTGTGGAATAAGCCTGGGTTGGAGTTTGCTAGGAATATTGACCCTGTGGTTAGAAGGTAATTACAGAATTAAATGCTCAAAGAAGTCAGATTTCAGCAGGACTGGAATATTGAAATGTAGGAAAGGAATGAAGAGCATAGCAAACATGTTTCTGTTATGCTTCTATCACTGCCCTAAATCCAGGAGAGTTTCAATGAAACAGAAACATGGTTCAGAGTCTTAAGGAGTCTCCTTGTAGGGTCAAGTAAGCTAAACTTAAAAATATATTATTAAACTGAAATATTCAAACAGAATATATCATAAGACTGCAGGCTAAGATTTTTTCACAAATTCAGGACCCTTTGGGTGGTACTGAGCTTCAGATCAAGAAAGAGAACATTACCTGTGCATTAGCGACCATATTCACACTTACCTCTAGCCTGTTCCCAAAGCTAACTATTACCTTGACTTATAATGACAAAGATCAATTTTGCCTGTTTTTAAACTATATATACATGGGACTCCACAGTGTATACTTTTCATATTTAGCTTCTTTATATTAAAGTTACATTTGTAAGCATCACCTGTATTTTTCAATGCAGGTGTAGAGTGTTCATTCTCATTGCTATATAGCACCCCATTGTGTAAAGATACTGTATTTTTTTATCTAATCTACTAATGATGAGTATTTCATAGTTTTTTGTTTTGAAATACTATAAATAATGTTGATTTGAAAGTTCTAATACATATCTTTGGTTAAACATATGTATGTATTTATGTTATATAAATGTCTCGGCCTGCAATTGCTGAGTCATAGATGTTAGTAGTACTTATGTGGAGTCTTGTTTTAAGAAGAACTGTAAAGCCACATCAGAGCTTAGCATAAATTGGTTATGTCTGCCACGGGCAAGGGACAGAGAGGCAGTGGTATATATGTGTATTGGTCTATTCTCGCATGGCTATAAAGGTATATCTGAGACTGGGTAATTTATTTATAAAGAAGAGAGATTTAATTTATAAAGAATAGAGCCTATATTATATTATTATAAAAATTATAATTTATAAAGAGTAGAAGTTTTATAGCCAGGTGTCTATAGGCTTCTGGCTTCTGAGGGGGTCTCAGGAAACTAACAATCATTGAAGGCAAAACATATGGTCATCACCAGAGAGAAAGCAAAGGGGGACTGCCACACACTTTTTTTGTTTGTTTGTTTGTTTTTTTTTTGAGACGGAGTCTCGCTCTGTCACCCAGGCTGGAGTACAGTGGCCAGATCTCAGCTCACTGCAAGCTCTGTCTCCCAGGTTTATGCCATTCTCCTGCCTCAGCCTCCCGAGTAGCTGGGACTACAGGCGCCCGCCATCTCGCCCAGCACTTTTAAAGAACCAGATCTCATGTGAATGCTATTATGAAGCAGCACCAGGGGAATGGCGCTAAACCATTAGAAACCTCCCCCATGATCCAATCACCTCCCACCAGGTCCCACCTCCAACACTGGAGATCACAATTCAACATGAGATTTGGGTGGGGACACAGAGCTAAACCAGATCATTTTACCCTCAGCCCCTCCCAAATATCATGTCCTTCTCACATACCAAAACACAGTCATGCCTTCCCAACAATCCCCTAAAGTCTTAATCATTCCAGCATTAACTCAAAAGTCTAAGTCCAAAGTCTCATCTGAGATAAGGCAAGTCCCTTCTGCCTCTGAACCTCTAAAATCAAAAACAACTTAGTTGCTCCTAAGATACAATAGGGACACAGGCATTGGGTAAATACTCACATTGCAAAAAGGAGAAATTGGCCAAAACAAAGGGGCTACAAGCCCCATGCAAGTCCCAAACCCAGCAGGGCAGTCATTAAACCTTAGAGCTCCAAAATAATATCCTTTGACTGCATGTCTTATATCCAGGGCATGCTGATGCAAGGGGTGGACCCCCAAGGCCTTGGGAAGTTCTGTCCCTGTGGCTCTGCAGGGTACAGCTCCCAGGGCTACTTTCACAGGCTGGAGTTGAGTGCCTGTGGCTTATCCAGGTACACAGTGCAAGCTGCCAGTGAATTATTATTCGGGGGTCTGGAAGATGGTGGCCCTCTTCTCACAGCTCCACTGCACAGTGCCTGATGTGGTTTGGCTGTGTCCCTACCCAAATATCATCTTGAATTGTAACTCTCACAGTTCCCATGTGTTATGGGAGGAAGCCAGTGGGTGGTGATTGAATTACGGGAGTGGGTCTTTCCTGAGCTGTTCTCATGATTGAAGGGAATGAGTCTCACAAGATCTGATAGTTTTAAAACTGGGAATTTTCCTGCACAAGCTTTCTCTCTTTGCCGGCTGCCATCCATGTAAGACAT
The DNA here is from genome assembly GCF_003255815.1 of Theropithecus gelada. Lineage (NCBI taxonomy): Eukaryota > Metazoa > Chordata > Mammalia > Primates > Cercopithecidae > Theropithecus > Theropithecus gelada. Next base: position 10,545,127 of record NC_037668.1, on the reverse strand, counting down.
GACTTGCTCCCCTTTGCTTTCCCCCATGATTGTGAGGCTTCCACAGCCATGTGGAACACTAAGTCCATTAAACCTCTTTGTTTTGTAAATTGCCCAGTCTCAGGTATGTCTTTATCAGCAGCATGAAAATGCACTAATACAGTAAACTGGTACCAGGAGTGGAGCGCTACTAGAAAGATACCCAAAAATGTGTAAGTGACTTTGGAAATGGGTGACAGGCAGAGGTTGGAACAGTTCAGAGAGCTCAGAAGAAGACAATAAAATGTGGGCATTTGGGACTTCCTAGAGATTTGTTGAATGGCTTTGACAAAAATGCTGATAGTGATATGAACAATAAGGTCTAGGCTGAGGTGGTCTTAGATGGAGATGAGGAACTTGTTGGGAATTGGAGCAAAGGTAGCTCTTGTTATGTTTTAGCGAAGAGCCTGGTGGCATTTTGCCCCTGCCCTAGAGATTTGTGAAACTTTGAACTTGAGAGAGATTATTTAGGGTATCTGGCAGAAGAAATTTCTAAGCAGCAAAGCATTCAAGAGGTGACTTGGGTGCTGTTAAAAAAGATTCCATTTTAAAAGGAAAACAGAGCATTAAAGTTCAGGAAATTTGCAGTCTGATGATGTAGGAAAAAAGAAAACTTATTTTCGGAGGAGAAATTCAAGCTGGCTGTGGAAATTTGCGTAAATAACAAGGAGCCAAATGTTAACCCCCAATACAATGGGGAAAATGTGTCCAGGGCATGTCATAGGTCTTCATGGCAACCCTTCCCATCACAGACCCAGAAGCCTAGTAGGAACAAATTGTTTTGTGGGCCAGGCCCAGGGTCCCTGTGGTGTGTTCGGGCTAGGGACTTTGTGCCCTGCATCTCAGCCACTCCAGTCATTGCTAAAAGGGACCAAGGTACAGCTTGGCTCATGGTTTCAAAGGATGCAAGCCCCACATCTTGGCAGCTTCCATGTGGTATTGAGCCTGCAGGCACACAGGAGTCAAAAATTGGGGTTTGGGAACCTCTGCCTAGATTTCAGAAGATGTATAGAAATGTCTGGATATCCAGTAATAAGTTTGCTGCAGGAGCAGGGCTCTCATGGAGAAGCTCTGCTAGGTCAGTGCAGAAGGGAAATGTGAGATTGGAGCCCCCACACAGAGTCTCTATTGTGGCACTCCCTAGTGGAGCTGTGAGAAGAGGGCCACCGTCCTCCAGACCCCAGAATGGTAGATCCACTGACAGCTTACACAGTGTGCCCGGAAATGCCACAGACACTCAAAGCCAGTCTGTGAAAGCAGCCAGGAGGAAGGTTGTGCCCTGCAATGTCACAGAGGTGGAGCTGCCAAAGACCGTAGGAACCCGACTCTTGAATCAGCACAACCAGGATATGAGACATGGAGTCAAAGGAGATCATTTTGGAGCTTTAAGATTTGACTGCCCTGCTGTATTTTGGACTTGCATGGGGCCTGTAGCCCCTTTGTTTTGTCCAATTTCTCCCTTTTGGAATGACATTATTTTCCCAATGGCTATACCCCTATTGTATCTAGGAAGTAACCAATTTACTTTTGATTTTACACGCACAAAGGCAGAAGGGACTTGCTTTGTCTCACATGAGACATTGGACTGTGGACTTCTGAGTTAATATTAAAATGAATTAAGACTCTGGGGGACTGTTGGGAAGGGATGATTGGTTTTGGAATGTGTGGACATGAGATTTGCAAGGGGCCAGGAGCAGAGTGATATGGTTTGGCTCTGCCTCCACCCGAATCTTACCTTGAATTGTAACTCCCGCAATTCTCACATAGCAGGGGAGGAACCCAGTAGGAGGTGAATGAATTATGAAGGTGGGTCTTCCCTGTGCTGTTCTCATGATAGGGAATGAGTCTCATAAGATCTGATAGTTTAAAAAATAGGAGCTTTCCTGCACAAACTCTCTCTGTTTGCCTGCTGCTATCCACATAAGATGTGACTTACTCCTTGCCTTCAACCATGATTGTGAGGCTTCCCCAGCCACGTGGAACTGTAAGCCCATTAAACCTCTTTCTTTTGTAAATTGCCCGATCTCAAGTATGTCTTTATCAGCAGTGTGAAAATGGACGAATGCAGTGCCCCTCTGTGTGGGGGCTACAACCCTACATTTTCCCTCTGCAATGCGCTTGTAGAAATTCTCCATGAGGGCTCTGCCCCTGCAGCAAATATCTGCCTGGGCAACAGGCATTTTCATACATTTTTTGAAATTTAGGTGGAAGCCCCCAAGCTTCAATTCTTGCCTTCTGCACACCCACAGGCTTAATACCATGTGGAGGCTGCCAAGGCTTGGGGCTTGCACCCTGTGAAGCAACAGTCTGAGCTATACCTTGGTCCCTTTTAGCCACAGCTGGAACTGGTGTGGCTGGGAAACAGGGTGGCATATCCCAAGGCTGTACAGAGAAGTGGGGCCCTAATTCTGGCCCATGAAACCATTTTCTTTCTCCTGGGTCTCCAGGCCTGTGATGGGAGGAGTTGCCACAAAGGTCTCTGAAATGCCTTGGAAGCATTTTTTTTCATTGTCTTGGCTATTAATATTTGGCTCCTTTTCACTTATGCAAATTTCTGCAGCAGGCTTGAATTTCTCCTCAGAAAAATAGGTTTTTATTTTCTATTACATGGTCAGGCTGCAAAATTTTCCAAACTTTTATGCTCTGCTTCCTTTTTAAATATAAGTTCCAGTTTCAGAAAATCTCTTTGTGCAAGCATATCAGCACACACTGTTAAAAGCAGCCAGGCCACATCTTGAATGTTTTGCTGCTTTAAAATTTCTCCCACCAGATACACTAAGTCATTTCTCTCAAGTTCAAAGATCCACAGATCTCAGCAGCAGGGCCACAGTGCTGCCAGTCCCTTTGCTAAAGCATACAAGAGGGATCTTTGCTCAAGTTCCCAATACGTTTCTCATTTCTATTTGAGACCTCCTCAGTCTGGATTTCATTGTCCATATCACTATCAGCATTTTGGTCACAACCATTCAACAAGTCTCTAGGAAGTTGCAAACTCTCCCTCATCTCCCTGTCTTCTTCTGAGCCCTCCAAACTGTTCCAATCTCTGCCAGTTCCAAAGCTGCTTCCCCATTTTCAGGTATCTTTATAACAATGCCCCATTTCTCTGGTACCAGTTTTCCATATTCGTCCATTCTTGCATTGTTATAAAGAACTACGTGAGATTAGGTAATTTATAAAAAAGAAGTTTAATCGACTCACAGTTCTACAGGCTGTACAGGAGGCATGGGTGAGGAGGCCTCAGAAAACTTACAATCATGGCAGAAGGTGAAGGGGAAGCAGGACTATCTTCACATGGCTGGCAAAAGAAAGAGAGCAAAGTGGGAGGTGCTGCACACTTTTAAACAACCAGGTCTTGTGAGAACCCCATCATGAGACAGCACTAGGGGGATGGTGCTAAACCATTAGAAACCACCTTCATGCTCCAATCACCTCCCACCAGGCCTCACCTCCAACACTGGGATCATAATTCAACATGAGATTTGGGTGAAGAAAGAGAGCCAAACCATATTAGTATGCCAAGTATTTGGTAACCTCAGTATTGAACAATAGTATGATTAGTTCATCGAATACACGATTTCATGTACAAAGTTAAGAAACAAGATAGAGAAAGCAATTCTGAAAATCATGAAGCAAAGTTCATTGAAAAATGGAAGAGATACATAGCCCTGACAGTCCTTTCAAGATTTAGATTCTGTCTTTCCCACTTCCTTCTTAGTTCTTCTTTCTCTTTCATTCAGTGCTGATAAGCTGTGTAGTTGGTTTGAGAGACTGGTAAGTAATAGGACATAGTTGCCACTATAACCCACATTTATTCAAGTGACACCAGCCTGGGTGACTTGGGGTACAGGATATCAATGAAGAGACAGTTTAAAGAAGACACTTGAAATAAGGACTATCTCTTGGTCTCATGGAAGAAGTTGGAAGTGGCTAGATGTGAATGTGTGCTTTAAACTAAAAAGTACTAACATTAAAAGTAATTAATTATACATCACATAAAAAATAGAGAAAATCAACAGTACAAAGTTGGTTCTTTCAAAAGGTTGACAAAATTGAAAAGTCTTTAGCTAAGCTGGAAAAGAAAAGAGAGAATAATCAAATTACTAAAATCAGAAATGAAAGAAAAGACATGACTACCAGCCTTAAATAAATAAAAAGGCATATTAGAGAATACCATGAACAAATATATGCCAACAAAATACACAACTTAGAGAAAATTTAGAACTCTGAGATACATAAATCACCAAAACTGACTCAGAAAGAAATAGAAAATATGGATAGACCAACAGAAAGTGAAGAGATCTCATTAATAATTTTAAAACGTTTGACAAAGCAAAGCCTAGTTCCAGATTCATTGTAATAGTGAATTAAACCAAACATTTAAAGAAGAATTAGTACCCTGCTATGGTTTGAATGTGTCTCCTCCCCCAAAAGAGTGTTAAAAACTTAATCTCTAATATAACCGTGTTGAGAGATGTGGCCTAATGGGAGGTGTTGAGTTTGTCACTAAGGCTCTATCCTCACAAATGGATTAGTGTCAGTTATAAAAACACTTGAGTCTGTGAGTTTGATTCCTTGCTTTATCTCTTGCTCTTTCTCTCACCTTCTGTCTTGGTGTAATGCAGCGAGAAGGCTTTTGTCAGGTGCCAGCACCTAGATATTTGACATCCCATGTTCCAGAGCTGTGAGAAATAAATTTCTTTTCTTTATAAAGTCTGTGCTATTCTATTATAGCAACAAAAAATAGACTAAGACACAATCATTCACAAACTCTCCCAAAACAGAAAAGGAGAGAACATTTATCAACTCACTTTATGAAGCCAGTATTACCCTGACACTAAAACCAGACAAAGATATCACAAGAAAATAAAACTCTAGACCAGTATCCTTTATGAATATAAATTCAAATATCCATAACAAAATACTAGCAAACCAAATCCAGTATCCATTAAAACAAGATAATTTCATAATGATTTATTCCAGGAATGCAAGGGTGATCAACATACAAAGATAAATTGATGCAATATACCATATTAATGGAAAGAAGGGATGAAAACCACGTGGTCAACTGAAGAGATGCAGAAAATTTATGTGACAAAATTCAACACCTTTTGTTATAAAATGCTCAACAAACTAAGAAAAGAAAGGAACTTCTTCAATATGATGAGTATTATACAAAAATGTATAACTAGAGCAAGAAAAAGACAAGATACCTGCTCTCATTAGTTCTATTCAATACCTCTATTTAATTACATCTGTTCAGTATTCAAATGCTATTGTAGTACTGGATGTTCAGCTAGGGTAATTAGGAGAAAGAAAAAAAAAGAGGAAAGGAAAGGGAGAGGGGAAAAGAAGAAAGAAAGAAAGAAAGAAAGAAAGAAAGAAAGAAAGAAAGAAAGAAAGAAAGAAAGAAAGAAAGAAAGAAAGAAAGAAAGAAAGAAAGAAAGAAAGAAAGAAGAAAGAAAAAGAAAGAAAGAAAAGAAAGAAAGAAAGAAAGGAAAGAAAGAAAAGGAAGGAAGGAAAGAGAGAGAGAAAGAAAGAAAAGGAAGGAAGGAAAGAGAGAGAGAAAGAAAGAAAGAAAAGGAAGGAAGGAAAGAGAGAAAGAAAGAAAGAAAGAAAGAAAGAAAGAAAGAAAGAAAGAGAAAGGAAGGAAGGAAGAAAGGAAGGAAGGAGAGGGAGGGAGGGAAAGAAAGAAAAAGAAAGAGAGAAAGAGAAAGAAAGAGAGAAAAGAAGGAAGGAAGGAACGAAGGAAAGGAAAGGAAAGAAAGAAAAAGAAAGAAAAGAAAGAAAGAAGGAAGGAAAGAAAGAAAGAGAGAAAAGAAAGAAAGAAGAAAGAAAGAAAAGATAAAGAAAGAATAAAAGAGAAAGAAAGAATAAAAGAGAAAGAAAATCTAGATTAGATAGGAGAAAGTAAAGCTATCTCTATTTGTAGATGATAGGATCTTATATAGAAAACCCTATGATTTCAGTAAAGAAACCTTTAGAACTAAGAAATAAGCTCAGCAAGGTTGAAGAATACTAGATCATTATACAAAAGTCAATTGTATTTCTATAGGTAAGCAATGAACAAGCCAAAAATAAAAATAAGAAAACAATTTTATTTACAGTAATGTAAAAGAAGTAAATGGGGCAAGGACATTCTATTTAATAAATGGTGCTAGGATAACTGGCTAATGATAAGCTGAAGACTGAAGCTGGACTTCTACCTTTCACTGTACAGAAAAGGTAACTAAAAATGGATTACATATTTAAATTAAGACCTCAAACTATAAAAATTCTAGAAGATGACCTATGATATACTTTTCTCAACATTGACCTTCGCAAAGAATTTTTGGCTAAGTATCCAAAAGCAATTGCAATATAAACAGAAATACACAAGTGGAACCTAATTAAACTAAAGAGCTTCTACACAGCAAAAGAAATTATTAACATAGTAAACAAAAAAACCTAAAAAATGGAGAAGATACCACAAACTGTGTATCTGACAAGGGCCTAATATCCAGTATCTATAGGGAACCTAAACAAATCAACAAGCAAAAAACAAATAACCCCACTAAAAAATGAGCAAAAAACATGAATAGACACTTCTCAAAAGAACACATATAAGCAGCCAACAAACATATGAAAAAATGCTCAGCATCCATATGCACAAACATATGAAAAAAATCAAAACTGCAATGAGATGCCACCTCACACCAGTCAGAATGGCTATCATAAAAAGTCAAAACACAACAGATGATAGCAAGGCTGTGGAAAAGAGGGAATGCTTATACACTGTTGGTGGGAATGTAAATTAGTCTGGCTACTATAGAAAGCAGTCTGGAGATTTCTCAAAGAACATAAAACAGAGCTACCATTTGACCCAGCAATCTCATTACTGGGTATATGCCCAAAGTAAAATAAACCATTCTACCAAAAACACACATGCACTTGTATATTCATCACTGTGCTATTCACAACAGCGAAGGCATGGAATCAACTCAAGTGCCCATCAATGGTAGATTGGATTTTTAAAATGTGATACATATATATACCATGAAATACTATGTAGCCATAAAAAGGAATGAAATCATGACCTTTGCAATAACATGGATCCAGTTGGAGGCCATAATCCTAAGCAAATTGATGCAAGAAGAGAAAACCAAATACCATATGTTCTCGCTTATAAGTAGGAGTGAAACATTGAGCACATATGGACATAAATATGGGAAAAATAGACACTGTCAACTCCTAGAGAGAGGAGGGAGGGAGGTGGGTGTTGGATGAAAAACTACCTATTGGATACTGTGTTCACTGGGTGATGGGATCTATACCCAAAACTTCAGCATCATACAATATTGTCATGTAACAAACCTGTACTTGTAGCCCTGTATCTAAAATAAAAGGTTTTTTTTTTTTTAAATAAAAATCATGTAGAAGGCAATATTGATTTAAAATCATTTTCATAAAACAAAAAATACCTGGGAAAAAATTTAAAGGAAGAAGTATAAAATATGTACTCAGAATTATAAAACATCACTTAATACATTTTTAAAAATTTAAATAAGCTAAAAGACATCCTATGTTCATGGATTGGAAAACCTAACATTGTTAAAATGTTAATATTCCCTAAATTGATATACAGACTTAAGTGTAATCGCTGTCAAAATTTCCACTCCCTTTTTTTTGCAAAAAATGGCAATCAGAACCTAAAATTCATATGGAAATTCAAACATCCCAGAATAGTAAAACTAGAAAAAGCATAGAAAAGTTGAAGGACTCACACTTTCTGATTTCAAAATTTTACTCGGTTGCAGTAATCAGGACTCCGTGTTACTGGCATAAGGATGGATGTCTAGGTCAATGGAATAGAACTGAGAGCCCAGAAATAAACCTTTCTACTTATAATCAATTAATTTTCAACAAGAGCACCAAGATAATCCAATGAAGAAAGACTAATCTTTTCAACAAATAACACTGGGACAACTGGATTTTGACATGCAAAAGAATGATGGATACCTTCCTAGCAATATACATAAAAATGAACTCAAAATGGGTGAGATACCTAAATTTAAAATTTAAAACTGTAAAATCCTTAGAGAAAAGCATAAGGATAAATCTCTATATCCCTGGATTAGGCTGTAGAAAGGCAACAAAATAAAAAATAGATACATTAAACTTCATAAAAATTGAAACTTTTGTTCTGCAAATGATGCCATCAAAAAAGTGGAAAGATAATTGACAAAATGGGAAAAAATATTTGCAACTCACATATCTGATAAGAGACTGATGTACAGAAAACATAATGAGCACTCACAACTTAATAATAACAAGACGACTCAATTAAAAAAAATGGGTAATTGATTTGAATAAGCACCTATCCAAAGAACATATACAGATGACCAATGAACATATTAAGAAATGCTCAACATCATTAGCCACTAGGGAAACACAAACCAAAGCCTCAATGAGATACTACCTCACACCCACTAAGATAACTATGACCACAAAGGCAGGTACTCACAAGTGTCAAACAAGAGATGAGGAAACTGAAACTTTCATACATTCATGGTGAAAATGTAAAGTGGAAAAAGTACTTCTTCCAAGTTTAAAATATGAAGTATAGACCTACCAAAGAACCCAGGTCTACTACTGAATGTTCCACACAAAAACCTGAATTTTCTTAACACCTTTATTCATAATAGTCAAAAAAATGAAAAAAGAAAAAAACAAATGTCTATCAACTGACGAATGGATAATAAATAAATGTGATATATCCATATAATGGAATAGTTTTCAATCATAAAATGGAATGAAGTACTGATACATGCTACAACATGGATAAACCTTGAAAACAATGTGCCAGTTGAAAGAAGCCACTGACAAAATACCACATATCATATAATTCAATTTATGTGAAATGTCTGGAATGGGCAAATACATAGAGACAAACAGAAGATTAGTAGTTGCCTACAGCTGGGAATGAGGATAGGAGAGAAATAGGGAATGATTGCTAATGGCTCAGGGTTTCCTTTTAGGGTAAAGAAAATATTCTAAACTTAGATTATGGTGAAGTTTGCTTAACTCCCTGAATATCCTAAAAACCATTGAATTACATACTTTGCATGAGAAAATTTCATAGTATATGAATTACATCCAATAACTATGTTTTTAAAATATGAAGTATAATCGTGAAGATGATTAAAGAGCCTGTCAGCTGGGCGTGGTGGCTCATGCCTGTAATCCCAGCACTTTGGGAGGCCGAGGCAGGCAGATCACGAGGTCAGGAGATCGAGACCATCTTGGCTAACACGGTGAAACCCCATCTCTATAAAAACACAAAAAATTAGCTGGGCGTGGTGGCGGGCACCTGTAGTCCCAGCTACTTGGGAGACTGAGGCAGGAGAATGGCATGAACCTGGGTGGCGGAGCTTGCAGTGAGCCAAGCTCCCGCCACTGCACTCCAGCCTGAGCAACAGAGCGAGACTCCATCTCAAAAAAAAAAAAAAAAAAAAAAAAAAAAAAAAAAAAAAAGAGCCTGTCAAGGCAGAAGAGAAACAAAAAAAAAATGCAATAATAGATAAAGGTGGAAGTTAGTGCATTTTTGGTCAGAAACAGTTTACCTAACTTAATAGAGGCATGTGATCTACAACTACGACTATAAGAATGGGATAAAGAGAAGCAAAATATACAGAAAAAGGTACGGATTTTTGCCGAGTGCAAATCTAAATTATCTTTATACTCAACCCTAATACTTCTGAAAGTCTTTAAAGAGCTATTGAAGTTTTAAAATATGTATGTATTTTCATAAATAAGCAGTTTTCTGCCCAAATCTGCCATGGCTACCTCTCTCCAGATGGTAAACAACAGCTGGGCTCAGCTGATTCTACCTTTAAAAAAACCCTTTTCTCTGCCCTTCACCAGCTACATTTCCAGGGGCTGCCTGCTGCTCCTGGCCCCACAGCAGGGTCTCCATTTACATCAGCCTGACCCTAACCAACATCTCAGTCTGGACAGACTGCATTACACTTGGATTCTAATCGAAGAGGAGTTGGGGGAACCCAGGAAAAAAGTTTTCATTGCGGCCTTGTGTTTTCAGAGGATGCTGAAGTTGTAGGCAGCAAGATGAAAATATCAGTGTTTCCATAATACCCTAAGTAGAAACCTTCTTTCTTTTCCTAAGCTTTGTCTCTTTCATTTCTTTTTTCTTCTCTCTTTCATTTTTTAGTCTAAGACACCTTGCTAATTTTTAAAGATTAACAGGCCATTTAGCATGAGAAGAGTGTGGCGCAGGTCACAGATGAATAAATTAATACCAAAACTTCACACTAAGAAGAAAATTAAAGCTGTCTGTTTTATTGCTTAAAGTATCAGTGAGTGCTGGACAGGAGGAAATTGGTATCTCATTAAAAAATTGAGAAAGAGAAGTAGAGAGGAAGCTCGATGCTCATTAAAAGTGGTGGAAAAGCTGTCTTAATTACGCTTTTCCATTTGCTAACAAGAGGACATTTGTTATGAGTTCAGGACACTTTATCCCAAACAAAACAAACAGAGTTAATGACATTATTTTTGTCTTTTTAGCCAGTGGTGACTCTGGAGTCTTGTTTCAAAATACAGGTTTCACTGCGGGAAGTCAATAAGACCAGAGAATACTGGCAAAGGGTCAACTGCTTTCACTTTCAAAGATTGATTTGAGAGCTGATACCCAACCTTTCACCTTGGCCCCATGTAACAGGGAAGGTGGGCAGGGATTTTTATTAGTATAAGAGTCTATGCGTCTGGAGAGGCATTTAAAGGCCATGCAAAGAGTCATTCAGTTAGAAACAGTTATTGAAAGTCTACTGTCCCTATAAAGCACCAGTTTTCTTTCCTGGAAAATGGAGATACTAACGACTTCATGGTTGTTGTGGTGATTTAATAAGATGTTACATGAGAAAGCACTGAGCAATGAGTTAAGGGCTCTAAGAAACTTGAACAATACCAGCTGCCACTTAGTGATGCTTGCTAGGAGTACATTACTTTACTTAATTTTCACAATACCTATATGTAATGGTATAGTTTTCACTCTATTAGTTAAAACAGAGAGAGAGAGATTATATGATTTTGTACAGTGTCAACCAGTAAGTGAGAGTGGGATTTGAATCCAAGTCTGTTTTACAATTTCTCTTGGAAAGTCATAAATAAGATATGGCCTGCAGTGGAATAAAAACATACTTCAATAATGAAACAGTATGATTAATGGCTAAAAGTATTTAATGTGCTAAGGGAATTTAAAGAAAAGAGAAATTACTTCTGGCTAGAGAATTATGCCAAGAGGCAGTAGCATAATGTCCAAGAGTATACACAGAATATTTGGTTCAAATCCCAGATCTCTTAGTTGCTAAGCTGTGTAATACTGGCCACATTACTTCTTCTCTCTAAGCTGCCTTCAGCTACAACATGAGGGTTGAGATACTACTTCCTTTTTAGGCTGTTGTTGGGCTTGAACAAAATAGTGTCTGTAAAACATTCATCAGTGACTGGTGAATTACTTTTTAAAAATCGGAGTGTATTTTGTATAAGAAGTAGTAAATTAAGAGTTTTGAAGGACAATGGGTAGGTTCCAACAGAGACATCTAAGTTCGAAAGAATGAAGTATTTCCAATATTAAGTACAATGCAATAAAATTGCTATTTAACTTACTTAAATTCATATTTAAAATCCATTGGAAGTATACCATTTTCTAAGTATGTCAAGCATAAGAACTGGTTTCGCGTTCAAGTAATGGTAGCGTATTATATCAGACTAACCTCTCTGCCAACAACAATTATAGCTTGATCAGACTAACCTTGTAAGTAACTTGTATCAGACTAACCTTCCTTGCAATAACAATGACACTCTGCGTAAATTATAAAAATCAACGGAAAGGTGCAGTTTTAATGATCTGAGGAGATGGAGAACAGACGAGAAATCTGAAATATGATGGTACCACAGGAGGGGAGCCTCCATACTGATGGGTAAATTCTCTGCATCTATAATTCTAGCTACTAAAAGGCTGAGACAGGAGGATCCCTTGAGGCCAGGAGTTCAAGTCCAGCCTGGGCAACATTGTGAGATCACATCTCAAAACAAAACAAAAAACTCTTCTCAAATTTTTGGCTTACTCATGAACTGTACTTGTTCAGGACCAAGATTCCAAGAGGAAAATAATAACTTGAAGGCCAACAGAGTTAAGCAGAGATTTTAGTGGCATTCTATTGCAGGGAACACCAAGGATTCTGAGTTTGAGTCCAGCTAAGGGGCCTGGAGTTTCCATTAAAACCACAGAATGACTATACTTTAGGCATAAAGATTATGTCCCATTACTAAAATATTGACCCAACGACTATGGGGAATTTGGAAATGGCTTACAAAGTCAAGCCATCACAAGATGAAAGTGATCCACTGGTAATTTAACTGATTTATACAACAAAACAAAATTATTCAGAAAAAAAGTACTGAATCCAGAGCCTGGACAATGTGATCACAATTATTGACAATAATTTATAAATCACTAGACATGTTAAGAAATAGAAAATGCTATTTATAATCAATAGAAACATCTGGCAGTAAAAATAGATCTGTGGGAAAACCAGACGTTGGAATTTGCAGATAACAATTTAAAATACTTATGGTAGATTTCTAACAGTCAAGTGGGACCAGAAAGGTCTAGAATTACTCTCATTGTAAACAACTAGAAAACTGGATAAAATATAGGAAACAAATATTAGGTATTGGACAAGAGGACTGTGATCCCTGAGAAAAGGAAAACAAATGAAATGAGCCTTATCTTCGCATATATATGTATTTTCTGAACCTAATTCTGGGATTTTTGGTGCCAGGACCAGGTACTCAAAAAGAACTCAAATTGAGAAGGCAGACAACAGAGTTCAAGAACAACAAGGACGCTAGATTTGGGGCAGAATGCTCAATAAGATTTATCTACCTAGAGAAAAGTTATAGAAGTCTTTATAGGGATCTTCCTGAGTATGTGATTGAATAACAATCTATGCTTGAATGAATTGAAATGCCATAAGGTCAGATAAAAACAACTTCCAAGGAAAGAAAAGGTACCAGAAAACTGTAGGACTTACAATTTCAGAACTTTCTTAGGGTTGCTAATCATTTGAGTTCTCCTCAGCCATTATGGATAAACCTCACCGACCATATGAAGCATTCAGTAGAGATTGCAGAAGGACAATGCCTTAATGGAGCTAAATTACTCTTTGAACAAAGGCCACTCTAGATCATCTCTAAAAGGTGTTAAAATCAAATATTGAAAGGATCAAATTAACTTTTCATTATCCATGTAATCTCTGTTGTATCTGCAACGTATCAGTTTTCATCTAACTATGGTTTATTTGTGTTTGCTCTCATTTTTCTTGATCAGTCTCACTAGACATTTGTATTTTGTTAATCTTTTCAAAGAATCAATTTGGGTTTATTTACTTTATTTATAATTTCTTTATTTTCTATTCCATTGATTTATCTTCTTTATTACCTTTTCTCTTCTACTATCTTTGGTTTTATTCTGTTATTTCTTCCTAATTTCTTAAGCTGTATGTTAGCACATTACTTTTCAGTCTTTTTAAATTTTCTGAAATAACCACTAACATTAAAGCTATTAATTTTCCTCTAAGTACTGCTTTAGCTGTATTGTAAAAATTTTCATATGAATTATTATTTCTCTTTAATTTTATTTATTGTCTAGGATCTGTCATGAAATATTTGCCAATTTATATGTTATTTATAAGTTTTTTAAAAATTGTCATCGATTTTTATCTTATTTGAGTGGTGGTTAGAGTATAAAACCTATGTGATACTCATTCTTAGAAATTATTGAGACTTGCTTTAATGGGCTAGCATATGGTCAGTTTTTAAAAATATTTTATGCATTATTTAAGAAACCTAAAAATCTACTTGGATTAGTATCCAAGTCCAACAGTATTTAAACTGTTAGTCTAGAGTGGATTGATAACAAGGTGAGGGTTCATTTTAAAATTTAATTTTAAAATCATAGTTAATATTACTTGACATCACCAAATATGATCCTTAGTCAGTAAGTCAGACAGGCAGTAAGGAGATAAGGAGGTAAAGAGGCAAGTGCCTTGACCTGGTAGTTTCAAGACAGTTTGAAGAGTCAGAAGATGGTGTTACAAATAGTAGGCAGAAAGGTGCACTGGACACTACTGTCTCTGGCACTACTCTGAGATCTGACCTTCATGTACCATTGCAATTAGTGTTCACCTTTTCTTCCTAAAAGAAGATTCCTCTGGTAATTCTACATGCCAGGACTTCTGGTCACTCTCAAGTGCATCTAAATCCTGATGATGGCAATTAATGTATTCCATCATCACCCATGTCTTACATACAGCTGTTTTTGTCTGAAATCTGTCAAGTTCAAAAGTCAGAAAACAACCCCCTCCTCAAAAGCTCCATCGTTTTTCTCAACTCCATTTCTCTTTTGTCTGGAATAACTTTCAAGCAATGATTAGTGATTTTATTCAATCCGTCAACACTAGTCAGAATTACATCAGTCTCTTGGTCATTCAGCAAAATCTGACCTGATAGAAAACAGCCTACCAAAAGGAAATTTACAACCTGAAGAGTGGATAAAGAGGGAAAAAGAATGGGATGAAAGACAAGGCAAAGACTGGGTCTGAGACCTAGGAAAATCTTTGCAAAAAGAAATTTCAGATCATTTCTAGTTTATTGTCATTGTATGAAATGGACCTTTTAACATCAAAGGATATTTGATTCAGAGCTAGTTTTCAAAGAAACAAACGTGCTTATTCATTAGAAAAGGGTCATAGTCTTAGTATCTTTCAGTCCCTGTTTCCTCATTTAGTGGGCTTATGACGTAAAGCAAGAATTTCTGTGGAACTCTGTAAAATGGGGAGAATACCACCAAGACTACCTCAAAGAATTGTCCTGAGAATTCCATAAGATTATGTAAGTAAAGAGGCTTTGAAAGTTGAAAATTCATATACAAGAGGACCATATTTTTTGACATTTATGTCTTAGTTCTGGTTCCTTTTTAAAAAGTTATCTTCTATAGAGAAATGGTTGCATCTCTTAAAATATATAGAGTTGGAAATAATTGAAGGATAGCAGTAAGTCTCAATAAAAGATGCAGGCAGGAAGTGAAGAAAAAAGCACTCAATAGTAACCTTCTGTCCTTCTCTGTCAATTCGTGGAACAGCTACTCTCTGTTGCCTTCCTTTTGGTAGGAAACATGGTCTAAATGAAGCACATTTAGTGGAGAGAAATAGATTCTGCTATTTATAAAATACACACTTCTTATCACTGAAGAAAAGACACAACTATCCCTCTTGGAAAATATGTGAAGTTTGAAATAATTCTCCCTTGTTAGAGTGAAACTCTCCCAAATCACTTAATATTGCTTTTCACATAAACTATGTCATAGCAATAAATACTTGAGAATTAACACAGGAGGCTTCCATTGTATGTACACTTTTAAAATTCAAAATAAAGATTTAAAGCAAACATGGCAAAATATTAATATTTTAAGCTGAGTATGATGGCATGAGTCTGGAGGCCCAGCTACCACAGAGACAGAGGTGAGAGAATCACTTAACCCAGTAGTTTGAGGCTGCAGTGAGCTTTGATGGTGTTACTGCACTCCAGGCTGGGCAACAGAGCAAGACCTTATCTCTAAAGAAAAACAAACAAACAAACAAACAAAACGTTAAGATTCTAGAAAGTTAGCAGGCGACTTCACTTTTGTTAACAATTTTTAGGAAAATAAAAATTATTCAACTAAAAGAAAAGGAGAGAGAGGAGAACACAGAAAACTTGTAGAAAACAAATTGTATGGTAACAGATTGAAACACAAATATATCAATAACTACATCAAGTGCAAACAGACTGAATATTCCATATTAATGTAGCATGATTATGATGTATTATTATATTCATAATATATTATGAAGTTTTAAAAATCTATATGTTCTTTACAAAACATACTATGAAAATGAAAATACAGATAACTCAAAGTAAAAGCACGAAAAATAAAAATATGTGAACACTGGGAAATGTGTAAACTAAAGACTAAAATCATCACAATAACAGATCAGTTGATTTGTAGGGTAAGAAGAATTAATAGAAATAAAGAGGTATATTTCATAATGCTAAAAGGACCAAATTTATTAGGAATACGCCCCCGTGTGTGTGTGTGTGCACGTGTGTATTTATAAAATTATAAATTATAACATTATAAAATGTCTCAGGTTTCATTCCTTTTTATAGAGGTCTCTGACAGGGAAATGGTTGTATCTCTTGAGCCTTACAGAGTAGGGACTTTTATACATACTACTGGCAAATGCACACACTCATGTAACCCACTCCTCTATAAGAAAGTCAAATATTTAAATCACCCTAGAAAGTTCTCTCCTGTTCCACTCTGTTAGTTCTGCCTTGCCAGAGACAACCACTGTTCTGATTTCATTCACAGTGTATTAGTTTTGTCTTTTCTATAGTTTTATAGAAATGGAATAATATAGGCCGGGCGCGGTGGCTCACGCCTGTAATCCCGGCATTTTGGGAGGCCGAGACGGGTGGATCACGAGGTCAGGAGATCGAGACCATCCTGGCTAACACGGTGAAACCCCGTCTCTACTAAAACTAAAAAAAAAAAAAAAAAAAAAATTAGCCGGGCTTGGTGGCGGGCGCCTGTAGTTCCAGCTATACGGCAGGCTGAGGCAGGAGAATGGCGTGAACCCGCGGGGCGGAGCTTGCAGTGAGCCGAGATCACACCACTGCACTCCAGCCTGGGCGACAGAGCAAGAGTCCGTCTCAAAAAAAAAAAAAAAAAAAAAAAAGGAAGAAATGGAGTAATACGGTGTGTACTATCTGCTTTCTTTCTTTCAGCATAACGAATTTGAGATTCAGCCATTTTGTTGTATGTACCAGTTCTATGTTTTTATTCCTGGGTAGTAGTCCATTGAACGAACATACCGCCATTTGCTTATTTTACATTCTCTCAGTGATAGACATTTGGGCTGTTTTCAGTTGCTATTATGAATAAAGCTGCTATGACATTCTCATACAACACTTTTTTAGTCATGTGCTTTCATTTCATTTGGATAAATTCCCAGAAGTGGAATTGTTGAGTCATAGGGTAGGCGTATATTTAACAATATAAAAAGCCACCCTCTTTTTCAGTAACTGTACCATTGTTCCATTGCTTTTACCAATGTGTAAGAGTTTGTTATTCTACAGATTCTCCAGTATTTAGTGTCATAAATCTTTTTCATTTTAGTCATTCTAGAGGTTTGTACTGTCTTATTTTGATTTGAATTTGCATCTCCCTTTTGACACATTAACTGACCATTGTTATATTTCCTTTTGTGAAGTGCCTGTTCAAATTTTTTATGCATTTTAATGAGATGGTTTGTATTTGTTATTATTTTAAAAAGGTCTTTATAATATACAGGTATTGAAAACATTTTTCCTGATATTTGACCTGATACAAATATCTTAATGATGAATTCCAAAGAGCATAAGTTGTGAATTTTGAAAAGGTCTAATTTATAAATTTTGTTTATTATATGGTTAGTGCTTTTTGACATGGATCTAAGAAGGTATTGTCAAGGTCTTTGAAGATATTCTCCGTTTCTTCTAAGCTTTATAGTTGTAGTTTTTATCTTTAGGGCTATGGTATGTCTTGAATTAATTTTATATGTGGCATGAAATAGGAGTTGTTTCTTTCTATGTGACTTTCCAGTTGTTTCAGTGCCTTTTGTTGAACTGGCTTTCCTTTCCTCATTGAATTGCTTTGTGCCTATGACAAAATCATTGTAGATCTCTCTTGACTTACCATTCTGTTTCACTGACCTATTTGTTTATCTGTGCATTAATAATAATTATTGTGGTTTTATAAAAAGACTTAAAGACAGGTAGTACAGGTTCTTCAAGTTTTTCTTGTTTCATAGGTTGTTTTGGCTAGTGTAGGTTCTTTCTATTCCATATAAATTTTGGGATTAACTTGGACATTTCTACATAAGGAGCAGCTGAGATTTTTATTGAAATTGGGCTGAATCTATAGATAATTTCAGGATAATAGAAATCTCAACAATATTCATTCTTGCAATATGTAAACCTATATTTCTTTATAAATATACATCCTATTTAATTTCTCTCATCTCCCTATCTTTTTATGAATATGTCATATATTTTGTTAGCTATATCTTAAATATTTTATAACTTTTAATATATTATAAATGGCATTTTTATTATATATTCCAAGTTTGTATTAATAGTATAGATTTAAAAAGATTGAGTTTAGATTGCCCTTATATTCTGTGATGTTGCTAAATTTACTTAATAGCTCCAGTAGCTCTTTTCATACATTATTCAGAATGTTCTAGGTACATGATCATCTCATCTATAAACTTTCACTTCTTTCCATTTTGTTTGCTTTTTTCCTACCCATCTAATACACTTGCCAAGACCTCTAGTATAACGTTGAATAGAAGCAAAGAGCAGACATTCTTCCTTTTCCCAGTGTTAGGGCGAAAGGGCTCAATCTTCTATCATTAACATGATCCCATCTACCACTGTTGAGGGAGATTTTGTCTGTAACAAGTCTGGGTGTGGAATTCTATCAAATGCTTTCTCTACACCAATTAGGAAGAGCACACAATTTTTCCTCCTTTATTCTGATAATATCATGAATTACACTGATTAAATCTTAAACCAACTTTGAATTCCTGGAATAAGCCTTGCTTTATCATAATGTGTTATCTATTTTACATTTTGCTGAATTATTTGCTAAAACTTTAAGATTTTTTAGTATATGTTAAAGAAGCTTATTTGTCTTTAATATTGTCTTTAATATTTCTGTTTGGTTTTGGGAAAAGGATAATGCTAAATTGAATTAATGATGAATTAATTGGGAAAAGTTCCCACTCTCCTACTTTGTGAAAATAATTGGTAGGATGGTGTTATTTTTTAAACAAATGTTGACAGAATTTAACCTTTGTGCGTTTGTGTGTGGGGAGGTGTTTAATTATGAATTCAATTTTAGTAGTTGTGAAACTATTCAAGTTTTCTATATCTTTTTTTTTTTTTTTAGTTTTCATCATTTGTCTTTCAAGAACTTTTTTATTTCCTTTAGATTTTCAATGATATTAGCATAAAATTGTTCCTAATATTTATTATCTTTC
The DNA here is from genome assembly GCF_003255815.1 of Theropithecus gelada. NCBI lineage: Eukaryota > Metazoa > Chordata > Mammalia > Primates > Cercopithecidae > Theropithecus > Theropithecus gelada. The sequence continues at coordinate 10,525,928 of NC_037668.1, read as the reverse complement.
TCATGCCCTTCACTTTCTTTTTTAATATCGGAAATTTGTGTCTTCTCTCCCCCACACTTTTTAAAATTTTGTGATCAATCTAAATAGAGTTTTATCTATTTTATTGACCATTATAACTAGGGTTATTTTTCTACATTATCTCTATCATATCTCAACTTTTTTATGTGTCCTCTGTCATCGTTATTTCCTTCCTTTTATTCACACTGAGTTTAATTTGATTTTTTTAAATTCTTGCTTCTTACAGTAGAAATCTAGGTTGTTTATTTTAAACCTTTTATCTTTTCTTTATAAAAGTATTTAAGCTGTAGTAATGTTCCTCTAAGCAGAGCTTCAGTTGCATTGCACAAACTTTGATATGTTGTATTTTAATTATTTTTCAAAGTATTTTCTAATTTCCCACATTTGTTTTTCTTTAACTCATGGGTTACCTAAAAATGTTTTCCTTAATATTTGTCCATTTTCCAGACAATTTTATTGTTATTGATTTGCAATTTGATATTAGTGTTGTCAGAAAATGACTCTTTATGGTTTCAATTATTTTGAATTAATTGAGATTTGATCTAATATATGGCCTAACCTTGGTTCATGTTCCATGGGCACTTTAAAAAAATGTGTTTTCCAGATTCTATAAGTATCAAGTGGTTGATAGTAACATTTAAATTGTCAATATCCTTACTGAATTTTGTATTCTTATCAATTAGTTACTGAGAAAATAGAGCTAAATTTAGTAACTCTAATTGTGGATATGTCTATTTCTCCCTTTGGTTCTATCAATTTTTGCTGTATTTGGAAACTGTTTAATTAGTTGCATATACAGTTAGGTTTATTATATATTTTTGGTGAAATGGTCTTTTTATCATTATGAAATTCTCCTCTTTCTTTTGGATGATTTTTTTGCCTGAAATTGACTTTGTCTAATATTAATATAGCCATTCCAGCTTCCTGATTATTAAAATTTTATGATGTATCTTGTTTACTCCTTTCACTTTTAACCTATGTCTGTGTCTTTTTATTTAAAGTGTATTTTATATAAATAGCATATAGGTAGATCTTGCTTGTTTATCCAGTCTAACAATCTCTGCTGTTTTATCAAAGTATTTAGTCCATTTACATCTCATATAATTATTTATATTATTGAGTTTAGGTCTACCAGTTTTACTATGTTTTTTAATTGTCTTATCTTTGTTCTTTTGCTGTATCTTCTTGACTTTTTCATTAACTGAACACATTTTAGTATACCATTTTATATCTTATATTAGATTTTTATTTATACCTCTTTTTTCTTTTAAAGTTTGATCTAATATTTACAATATGTACCTTTAATTAATAGCAGTCTATTTTGAATTAATATGACATCATTTCACATATAAGAACTTATAACAGTGTATATCTAGTTCCTCTCTCATCTTTGTATAATTGTCATTCATTTTACTTTTATATATGTTAAAATACAAAATATATCATTATTTTTATCTAATTATCCATTTATCTTTTTTTTTATTATTATACTTTAAGTTCTAAGGTACATGTGCATAACGTGCAGGTTTGTTACATATGTATACTTATGCCATGTTGCTGTGCTGCACCCATCAACTCGTCAGCACCCATCAACTGGTCATTTACATCAGGTATAACTCCCAATGCAATCCCTCCCCCCTCCCCCCTCCCCCCTCCCCATGATAGGCCCCGGTGTGTGATGTTCCCCTTCTTGAGTCCAAGTGATCTCATTGTTCAGTTCCCACCTATGAGTGAGAACATGCGGTGTTTGGTTTTCTGTTCTTGTGATAGTTTGCTAAGAATGATGGTTTCCAGCTGCATCCATGTCCCTACAAAGGACACAAACTCATCCTTTTTTATGGCTGCATAGTATTCCATGGTGTATATGTGCCACATTTTCTTAATCCAGTCTGTCACTGATGGACATTTGGGTTGATTCCAAGTCTTTGCTATTGCGAATAGTGCCGCAATAAACATACGTGTGTATGTGTCTTTATAGCAGCATGATTTATAATCCTTTGGGTATATACCCAGTAATGGATGGCTGGGTCATATGGTACATCTAGTTCTAGATCCTTGAGGAATCGCCATACTCTTTTCCATAATGGTTGAACTAGTTTACAATCCCACCAACAGTGTAAAAGTATTCCTATTTCTCCACATCCTCTCCAGCACTTGTTGTTTCCTGACTTTTTAATGATTGCCATTCTAACTGGTGTGAGATGGTATCTCATTGTGGTTTTGATTTGCATTTCTCTGATGGCCAGTGATGATGAGCATTTTTTCATATGTCTGTTGGCTGTATGAATGTCTTCTTTTGAGAAATGTCTGTTCGTATCCTTTGCCCACTTTTTGATGGGGCTGTTTGTTTTTTTCTTGTAAATTTGTTTGAGTTCTTTGTAAGTTCTGGATATTAGCCCTTTGTCAGATGAGTAGATTGCAAAAATTTTCTCCCATTCTGTAGGTTGCCTGTTCACTCTGATGGTAATTTCTTTTGCTGTGCAGAAGCTCTTTAGTTTAATGAGATCCCATTTGTCAATTTTGGCTTTTGCTGCCGTTGCTTTTGGTGTTTTAGACATGAAGTCTTTGCCCATGCCTATGTCCTGAATGGTACTACCTAGGTTTTCTTCTAGGGTTTTTATGGTATTAGGTCTAACATTTAAGTCTCTAATCCATCTTGAATTAATTTTCGTATAAGGAGTAAGGAAAGGATCCAGTTTCAGCTTTCTACTTATGGCTAGCCAATTTTCCCAGCACCATTTATTAAATAGGGAATCCTTTCCCCTTTTCTTGTTTCTCTCAGGTTTGTCAAAGATCAGATGGCTGTAGATGTGTGGTATTATTTCTGAAGACTCTGTTCTGTTCCATTGGTCTATATCTCTGTTTTGGTACCAGTACCATGCTGTTTTGGTTACTGTAGCCTTGTAGTATAGTTTGAAGTCAGGTAGCGTGATGCCTCCAGCTTTGTTCTTTTGACTTAGGATTGTCTTGGAGATGCGGGCTCTTTTTTGGTTCCATATGAACTTTAAAGCAGTTTTTTCCAATTCTGTGAAGAAACTCATTGGTAGCTTGATGGGGATGGCATTGAATCTATAAATTACCTTGGGCAGTATGGCCATTTTCACGATATTGATGCTTCCTATCCATGAGCATGGTATGTTCTTCCATTTGTTTGTGTCCTCTTT